>NC_040885.2:14502613-14747613 GCF_900634795.4 Betta splendens | reverse complement strand
CTATCACTACAGGAATAATGGAGCTCAGGCCAGGAAGGTCCCTGGAGACGGGGGCCACTTCGCTGCTCCAAAGCATGGGTATTGATTTCTCAGTGTTATCTTGTCATCACCCAGTACAGGCCAGGAATCAGAAAGCTATTTAGGAAAGGCTCCCTTTAAAAGGTAGAAATGGGTGAGTGTAGTAAAGTGTAGTTTACTTTAATGAGGGAGAGAAGCTACTGACTAAAACATAGACTGAGTAAAGCTAACATGAAAAAAGTCCAGTAAAGCCCAACTGCATTCATCCATCCACTCTTTTCATCCTCCCACGCGTCCTCCGTCACTGCGATGTTGAACCTTGCATTGTTTTAATTACAGGCTGAACTGTTGCTGGTGTTTGTCAGATATCGCTAAAATAAGAGCTGCTCCAGGCTAAAAGTGGCCTAACTGTCACCGATAGAGTCCCCTGCTGTCTAAACAGTCAGGCCATAAACCAGTGCAACTATTTGTGTGTGTGTAAACACACACACTCTGACTGTTGTGTGTGACTGCCTGTGTCAATACAGGTGGAATTTGCTGAGAACAAACTGCCTCTTATTCTTAATGCAAACAGAACCGCATCACCCTTTTCCAGTTAGCTCCCACCGCTAACGGGGAGTCAAGCAGCTGCTTATCACATTTGGAAACCTTAGTTCCAGATTTCTGTCGATAAAGCATCAGTGTGCGTCATCAGAATAAACATATTACCAGCAGGAAGCCGCAGACGATGAATCCATGGAGGACGACCGTAACCCCGCACTCCACACTGTCGATATTCCCCCGGCGGCGGAGCTCATGTTCACGGCCTCTCCACAGAAAGCATTAGACTCAGACGACATCCTGAGCCCCGGCCTTCAATCCATTCAACACCAGCACTAATCTGTTAATTGATCTGGTGAAAGGGTGTGAGTGGAAGGAGGGGACGGGGGAGACGTTACTGAGGAAATATATAGTCTCTGATAATGGGGTCAGGGGACCTTAGGTTCCTGGTGGGATTAAAGATGCAGGTTTCATTAAACTATAGTCATCTTCAAGGGAAAGGATTCAAATGGTGGTTCTGATATAATAGAAGCAACGTGGAAAGAAGCCGTTACTGGTCCCGAACAGATGAGGCCGAAAGCAGCACAACTGTACCGCCACGTGTTGTGGAATGTGGAGCCGTGTTTAATGCAGGGCTTCTGAGCCGAGCACTGGAGGGATCACGGTAAGAGACCGAGCGCGCGCTTTGATCCCACCTGGAACCAAACGGTCCTCCCACTGTTCCGCGGGGAGCGGGACGATCTGAGGCCTCCTCTGACCGCAGGAGTGCGGGGGACGACGGCGGGATAATGAACGCGGAGGCGTTCCGGTGTCGCGGCGCCGCTCACCCGCTAACGGGATTTAGGGCGCGATCCAGGCTGCAACGCGGGTGATAAGAGTCAAAAAACAAGAAGAAGAAGCGAGTCACGCGCTCTAATCCCCGCTTCGCGCCGCCGTCACCAGCGGACGTTGGGGGTCCTCCTCTGCAACGCGTCCCCTCGGAGTCATAAGGAGCTTAGATGACGCAGCATTTTTCATGGCTTGTTTGTTTCTTTTGATCCTGGCTGAGGTTATTTCGCACACGAACACGGGCTTTTGACAAATAAAGTGCAGGTACACGGCAATGTATCTTACACTGAGCCATTTTAGCACCACGAAATACAACATAGAGGTTGTACTCGAAGGTGTTGGAGCCAAACACAGATGCCAGGGGTACGAGTCAACCGTTAACTCCGCACACTCATTTTAAGGTGAATACTGCAGCTCGCTACATAAGACACGCCACCATCTTTTCATCTCTCGTCTGATTCAGATCTGTGAGGAGAACTCTCATCGTCAACGGTGTCCCGTGAGCCACGTTATGCAAGTTACTGATGGGACTGTGTGTGAAACGTTTCTGCTCCTACACCGCCACCTGGTGGTCACCTCACGTACAACAAAACATGCAAAGAAAACAAATTACGTTACATTTAGTGTACATATACTGCAAAACAGACTATCCTGTCAATGTCAAAACAATTTTAATTCACAAAAATACATTGACCAATATAATGAAAATGTACTAAAATGTACTTTAATAATCCATAAAAGCTGGAACATCATTGACAGAAAAACACAAGAAGCATCATTAGAGTTGGTTTAGTATAATATATTTCAGCTTCAAGAGACATAGAAATCAATCCGTATTTTCCCCATATTTCTTCTATAAAAGACCCATTTTTTCTGAAGCATTATTATGCAAAAAATGGCATTAGAATATATTATGGGAGCTATGAAATCCCAGTGACTGAGTATAAAATTAAGTCACATTAGAGAGAGATATTTGCAGAAGAGAAGTCCATGAACAACAGGGCAAAGAAAAAAACATAAAAATAATAATACATATTATAGACCTTGATCTATCATCACTGACATGACAGGCATGAAGAATAGGTGTATGGCTATAAAAGATTTCTCACTTTTCCACTTGAAAACATCTACACTTAATAACTGATGCATTTTTTCATGCTTGCTTTTGAAGAATATTTATAATCATACAACTAAAGAGGTCATTCTTGTCTTTCAAATACAATATTGATATTGAAGAGATGTAAAATACTGAAGCCAAGTTCTAATTTTAGTTTTTTTTTTGTTATCCTGCCAAAATAAATCTAAATAAAAGTGGGGGCTGCTCTCTGGCGATGTGGGCAGCTCATGGACACCATTTTACATGTTCAGAGGCTTTGCTGCGCTTTAATCATCAGCGTGTGGTTGGACTGTTGGTGCAGAAATGGAGGCTTTCCGTTCAGGGTTCACACTGAAACTGAGACAGGAAGGTCCTCGGAGGCGAGAGACGGAAGTCTTCTCTCTCTTCTCATGGTCTTTTCACTATATCCATCTCTTCTCTCTCTGGTGTAGGTCATCCTCGTCTTTGATAGGAGCAGTTCAGTGAGCCGATTCACCGTTTATGGCTGATGGAGGGAGGGGGTCAGGGCTGTTGGAATGCTGGCACGTTCCAATCAGGGCAACAGTTCTTCATTACAGCATTTCTGCAACACAGCAGCAAATGATCAGAAGATTTAGTTCAAGTCGTCTCTGCCCTCTGCTGGACAGTCTACAACATTACATATTTGTCACTGTAAAATACAAATATAATGTGTTAATGCCATTATCAAACACTTTAAACTAAAACTTCACTGTTATTCATTTCTAACCATCAAATACAGTCTGGTCTAAGACCAGGACCAAATATATGCATACATGGAAATACCTTCTTCCTCTGAACTTAGGACGGATGTATTGTTATCATGGGTAACTCAAAAGATGCTCCTTTCTGTAGTCTACCTTAATATGTGCTCATACTATCATTTGTTATCAGAGTCACCTTGGATTACCAAATTCCTACACTAAATAATATTTCAGCATCTTAACCATCAAGTGTCCCAACACAGCTATCAGTGAATCTGGCAGCAGCCGAATATCTGATGAGTGAACTCCTGGAACATGGCTGCAGAGTGAAGTCTGTTCCTAGCACTCCTTTCCCCCTCTACTACCCTGTACTGTAGGTCACTGTGTGTTGTGAGCAGGGGAACAGTGGGGCTGTAATCCCGTTAGTGCTGGTTCATTGGACTGGGCAGCGTGTAAAAGGGGGGTGGGCAGACACTGCCGCAGGGTCTGCTGACAGAGGCCCCACTTTAAAAGACTGCGGACCTGTAACTGAACCAACCCAGATGGATTCAGACAAAGAGCGTGGTGGGTGGTTTAGCCACTCTTATGCACTGTCTGTTTAACTAATCTGTTTTTATTAGCAGTGTTTTACTCTCCTCTCACAGCAAGGACAAAAATACATTTAGCCTCTGTGCTGTACATTACTCAACATTTCATTACTGTTCTATTTCAGTGACAGCTCAGACTGCAACCATAATAAAGTGTCAGATGCTTCAGTCAACTGCCACAGACGCTTTAGCTTGGTTGATGCACACTAAACTGACAGCACTGTACTGAAGTCCTTTAGTTCAAGGACAAAGACTTTGTAGTCGCTCCAACATCCATTACACCCACTGACTGTACTGTTAGTCAGACAAAACCTATGCTGCAACAAGCATGATAAAAAGCTCCTGTTCTGCCAACAAACAAACGTAACGGTAGGTTTGCATTGATTTTAGGTAGACAACATGGTACAAATATGATCTTCCTGAACACTGAGCTGGAGTAGTGCATGTAGTTAAAATTAGAAGTGGGCAATGTATGTGTAGCCCACCACAGAGCTGCCTATGCCTTTAAACTTACTAGTTATTGTGGGCATGGTGGAAAGTTAGTAAGTAATAGGAACCATTTTTTGGTTTAGATCAACTGTTTATACACTTCCTTATTGGTAACATCCGTCGAAACTCCAATATGCTGAGTAAGAAAAAGACAAACACAGTTTCTGGAAACATGATTGTAGATCAGGACTTCCTCAGACATAATCAGCTGCTGCAGTCTGCCGAGGTCTTTATTTATATCTTACAATTACACAGTGAGTCAGCTTCACACTTTTAAAGCCGACTCAGCATTTTAGCCTCTAAATAATATCTGCTTGGTTTAATACTTCATAGCATCAGAAAGACTGTATTTGTTCCTATTAAGACAATTACAGGAAATAAGACACACTTTAACGATGGTTAATCTGACAGTATCTCTATCACAACTAATGTCATGGGTGTTTGTGGTGTAAGGAAACCATAGACTCACACCTGGCTCAGAGCTGCTGCAGGGGCTGGAGAGGGTCTTTAAAGCAGGACACAGTTGGATTTCTTTTTCGCCTTCTTTTTTTCCACTGGTGTTTTCCTATTTATTTGTCTGACCAAGTCATAGAAGATCTTAGGGGGCAAGACATAGAAAAGAAAATTAGCCATGTTCCAATAGTAAACTCCTCTTTCACCCAATCCCCACATACTATTGCACCTTTAAGAGCAACAGTGAAGCCTTGAGTGTAAGTGGATTGATATCACCGTTTACACAAATGGCAGGTTTAAACAAGGGTGATTAGCAGCTCTTAATCCAGCTCATTCTGCCATATCAGGGCATGGTGAGAGTGTTAGATTGTGTGGTAAAATATAGCAATGTGGGCAGTGGCCAAAGATGGATTGTTAACGCTACTAGTGATCAATGTTTCACATATACATACTCACATCAAGCACGTTGATCTTTGACTTAGCAGAGGACTCTAAAAAGGCACAGTGGTTCCACTGTCTGGCCAGGTTCTGGCCCTGCTCCTTCCCCACCACACGCTCATCCTCCAAATCACACTTGTTTCCCACCAAGATCATTGGCACCTAAGAAAAGGCAAAGAGAAAAAGCCAATGTCTTTCAAGCAAATCTATCAATTATTTATCGTATAAATGAAATTACAACTGCGCTCTACATTGCACTTAAGTCATGAAAAAAAAGGAAGCAACATTTAATTACCAGACTCCTAAAGCTTGAACAGATTTAAAGCGGTAAAATACATTAAACACAGATGTGTCTAGAATCAAGTCCACATTTATCTACTTAAAGCAATAAAAATAAATGGAAGAAGCAAATAAGGAGAAGTTTGCATGAAAAGTCAATTAGGTTAAAGAACATATGGGGAGAAAAAAAAACAAGAGAGTCAAATTAAAGAGGGTAACTTAAAAGAAAATATCACTCCCTCTGAGAAGAAATACAAGGTTAAAATGTCAACAACAACAAAAAAAAGAGAACAACTTCTTATTCTAGTTTCATGTCTTCAATGAGGAAATCTTTCCTGACCAAAACTAAAAAGACAACCACTGACAAAAGGTGCAGCTGGTTTTGGCTTTCCTAATACTCAACAGTTCTTTTGTGCCCTCAGTGAGAGACTTTTCAAACTCTGAGGAAGAGAGAATATTCTGGGCACAACATCTAACCCCAACTGTCCCAGCGAGCAGAGCGGGGACAGGCAGGGTGTCGGGATGCGTCTCATCCTGCCTGCTGTTTCCTGACGGGCTATCTAGGGAGCATGCAGGCCCGGAGGAAGTCATTGCAGCCCCGCCCCGCCAGGATAACATCGCTTCCTTCCTGCGCGATCCAACTTCCAGCTGAATTCCACGCTCTGGCTACTGACTGGAATTACATGATATAACGAAACCGTTCATTTCACAATCGAGTCTGACTTACTGTGAACGTAATGCTAACCAATCAATCAATGAAAAATTCAAAGCAATCATCAGCAAGGGAAAATCGATTTGTGGTGGTGGTCCCAGAATTTATGAATTCAGAAACTTCGATCTGAAATAGTCCATTAACTTGCCCATGTGTCAGACCTTTTGTCACCCACAAGTCTGCGTTTCTAAGATATTAGCACATTTTTTTCAAAGATATACGATGAATATTTCAGGATGCTTAATTCTTCCCTCTCACTGGGCTGTGGAGCAGACGACAGGAAACCGTGATGTTTAGATTAACCCCACTGAGGTTGATGCTTGATGTTTGATAACCAAACAAGACCTCGCAGTGGACTGCTGAACGACATTTCTCCCAGGGGTCCTGGGAGAACCGGCGGTACGCCCTCCCAACGCAAACTCTGAGCCAAGCTGGGATGAAAAGGATGGAGAGAGGCAGGGAAGGATGAAAATATGCAGGGAAGAAAAATATTCAGTGTCAGCAGCACACAAGGCAGCATTAGCTTACTTCAAGAATCTGCACAACCCACAGAGAATCTGTTCAGGCGCTGTTAACGTACTAAAGACAGGTCCTATCCCGCCCACAATGGCATGCTAAAGATTAAATTGTGGGGAACACAGAACAGGGGAGTATAGAGTGGATTGAATGAATGGAGCAAATGGAGCAGTGAGTCACAAGCACAGAGTCAGGCATTACTACCATCCTAGACACACCAGTAAAGTCGGGGACGGAAAAGTCATAAGACCTCTTTTACGTAAGACCAATGGTAGGAAATAAGGGAAGTGAGCTTATAATACATTGGCGACTGCTCACTTACTTTATTTTTCTCTCCTAACAACTTCTTAAGAATAATCTGACCCTACTGTGTATAGTTTACAGTCATTAGAAGCCTTTTTAATTGAGCCTGGCAACATAAAGCCTGTACGTTTTGCCAGCTTTTCAGTAAATGGTGCGTGGCAGACCCAAGAATGAGACCAGCTGCAGCATAAAATAGGGCGCTTTTTGAGCTCAGCAATGCCTTAAAGCCTCCAAATAAGAAATCTGTCCTCATGGATGAATAAAGAAAACACATTAAGTATTTCCTTTGGCAGTGCATTCCTGCATGGGGCAAAGAAATATAAACAGATGTAACAGTAATAATAGATAAGGGCCTAAAGCATCACTCAACTGATAGCCGACAAACGTGACAGGCAGCTTTTTGAACCAGGCATGTACTCAGAGGGAGCATATTTGGACACGAAAATGAGTGTCAGTAGTTGCAGCATTGTGAGGAGCCACTGATCCTGCAATCCATCTGCTAGCCTGAGGCTAACCTCAGTTCCCTGACCACAGAGGGCTCTAATAAAAGTACCACAGACACACAACTCTGTGTGTTTTTGATGAGCAAAGGCCCTTCCTTGCACATTAACGTTGACAGTCCAATCACCGGCAGTGAGTGCCAGACCACATTATGACCACAAAGCAGGACAGAGGAGAGGGGGGCAGAGAGCAACAGGCTCTGAAAAGGCCAGTCCAAACAAAAAGCAGAGCAGCAACAGATACAGGGGAAGGAGAACGACAGGGGTACGGGCAAAGAAAAGTGTGGTATAGAATTAGTCTGCTGCTTCATTCATTGATGGGGAACAGCAAGCGGAGAAAGGGTGAGTGAGTTGGTTATAGTAACATTCATTCCCTCCAGAGATCACCAAAAAAGGGCATCTTGGATTCTGCTGACGTACTCTGTCCCTCCAGAAGAGTGTTGGAGGCTTTGCTCAGCCAAACAGCCAAGCAATTTACCAGAGATAAAAAGAGATGGAAATGTGCTTCGGACCAACACCAAACCAGGAAAATAATTCAATTTCACTTATTTTTTTTGTCTTTTTACATGACAGATCCAGATTTTAAAGGGGAACACGACACTGCAAGCCCAAAAACCAAGACTAACCGGTCAACAAGCACAGGAAAGGCAAACATTGCGGACACCGGCCCTGTTTGACCACCTTAAAAACAGATGTAGTAAACAAACCACAGGAGCATCTATTACACTAGTATTAGCTAATGCTACACTACACAAAGTACACAAGTTACACCAATGCTTTATCTACAAACAACATGGAAACATGGTGACACCACCCACATTATGTCAGGGTATTACAAATTTCTAATTACAGGGATATGATGCAGCAATTACAGTGATAAATGGTATCCATAGCAACAGTGCAATAAGGTCTCTGTAGAGTGTAGGTGGCTATGAACGCGAACAAAGGACACTTGTTCTCATTTGACTTTTAAAGCATGGTTCTATACTTAAAAGACAGAACTAAATTACACTAATAGATTACAAGTTAAATGAAATAGTGACGAGATGACATAAACAAATTCATTATGCATAGTGTGTACTCACATCCTCTGTATCCTTTACTCGTAGAATCTGTTCTCTCAGGTCCTGGAGATCATTGAAGGTGGACTGTGCTGTGATGGAGTATACCAATGCAAACCCTTGGCCGTTCTTCATGTACAAGTCTCTCATTGCTGTGAATTGTTCCTATAAAGGTGGAAAAGTAAGAGGAAGGACAGGGAATAAGCTACGGTCATTTGCCTTTAGGTATTTCAAATATATTTCATAATTAATTCTTATAAAAATTTGTTCCTCATCTTTAATCTGAAGAAAAAACTTGGTGACTGGATGCAGCTTTAGTCAATGAAGATGATAATCCAGTACACTGTAATTCCTTCTCCTGTGTTTCGGGGATTTTAGGAGGACTATCAGGTTTCCACTAGAATCAGGCATGTTCATGTTTGTTGCTTTTTGTAGCCTGTAGACTCAGGTACTGTTTTTGCATGCTTGTGCTGGTCAAAAGTATAACATAACTACACCAAAACCATGCCAACAACCCAGGAGGGGGAGAAAACATAATATCACAATTCTGTCCTCCTTTCTTTGTGCTTTGACCTTTGAGGTATATATTTATTTCTCAACAAATGTACTGTCTCTGCACCACGCTTTAGTCCCGACAGCTTCCCTCAGCCCACACATGTGCAGTGCCAGTGGTCAATACAGTGATTCTCGAGCCCACACAGGGATGCTGGGTATTGATAGATTTAAGTGGAAATGTGGTCACTTACTGTGCCTGCTGTGTCAAGAATTTCAAGCATACATTGCTGCCCGTCAACCTCCACTTGCTGTAACAGAATGAAAGTGGAAAAAACAGGCATGAATATGTACAAATTTATTTCAGATCACTGATTAGGAAATAAATGTCAAAGTAATACATACTAAATAATACATTGTTACAAGACAGAAGGGAGAACAACAAATGGCATGCAAAGATGCAAAAACGTGACATCAGGACTCACCTTTCTGTATGAGTCTTCTATTGTAGGGTCATATTTTTCCACAAAAATTCCCTGTACAAACTGAACTGTCTGTAAAAAAAGAAAAACAATGCACACACAGAGCAAGACAGCTTCAGATCCAATGTCACCTTTGTCACCACAAATTGCAGCCAAACTGACATGACGCCCAGTTGTGCTTGTCTACTGCACCTACATTCATTACAACAACAACAAAGGACATCTGGAGGGAGATAGTTTATAATAATACACAGTTCAACTGAAGCCAAGTCCAATCATTTTTATGCCATGTGACTCTATGCAAATGTAACATTTAGACTTTACTATAAAAACAGAGTTGAGTTTATGGAGGCAGGTTAACATTGGGGTTAAATGAGTTTGCCAGACAACATCTTAAGCTCTAAACACGTCAGGGATTAACCCGACTTTGACGCTGGGTCGATGATAGTTAAGCAGGGCATTGAAGATTTCACAGAAGTGTGTGGTCTCCTGACAACCTCCTTATAAAACCACATGGCACTGAAATTCAGTATTTTCTGACTGCTTTTTGACTTTATTTGTGTGGGTTGTACCCAGCAGGGGTCAGGGGTCAAGGACTTGGTACTCACCAGAGCGGACTTGCCCACACCTCCAGAGCCTAAGACCACTAACTTGTATTCACGCATGGCGGGATTGCTTCACCAGACAGCCCAACAATCTACAATGGACAAACAAGGAAATGGGATCAACAAAATGAGAATGCACAAAGTGGGTAAAACAAAAAGCATTTCAGGCAAAACAAAGTCATTTTACGGGTCTGGTCAAGTGTTTCCACTGCAGAACAAAATGGTTCGAGTCATTCCAGGAGTTTATGTAAAAGACACAAGTCAACAATAGAGGAAAATCCCAAAAGTTGGGCTGTTTTAGGGTGGAGGAGGTGAAGAGTATGTGACCCCTCTCTAACGCAAACCAGCTGTGTGTGAGTGCAGGGGGACTAAAAGGGAGATGATGCATGGATCTGGCAGAGCTTCTTCCTACTGACACAATCATCTGGCCGTCTCACACCAAAACACACCCTGCTGTCAGATTTCAAGTCAATTAGTCATTTTTAGTATTGTAAAACAACATTGGAGAAAAAGAAAACAGCTGAGGGGAGTGGAAACTGTTACAGAGAGAAAATTGTGAGATCAACGAAATACCCCTTTAAAAGTCGTCAGTTGAGCGATCCAGCAATCTTAGTCACAGAAGATTCCTGCCCTGAGTCTTAGCTGCGTGAAGAGGGGGGTGAAGATTATATTTCAGCTGAAGCTGATGAAAAACTGCTGTTGATTGAAATCATCTTCATTTAAATGTGTTCAGTTGAATTAGTTAATAAAACTATACTAAACCAATGATACATTTCCTTCAGTTTATATGAACAAGGGCTTACATAATGTTGATTGTTTTCTAATTTGTATTCATCGTTTGATATTGATTTTAAACATATTACAAAAAAAGAGGAGACAATTACTTGTTTAATTGAATCATCTATCGTGTTTACATGAACACTAGGTTAAAGATCAAATTAGATCAAATCAAACAATACACCTTTCTTGGTATTTATCATTAAACTATCAACCATTCTGGGAAGCAGATGATCTCCTCCTACACTGTTCTTTTTACAGTAGGCTCCATCTAAACACTCAGGGAGGTGTTGTGGACAAAGAACAGAGGACTAGCAACTCCAATCACAAACAGTGACCATGTGGGATACGAAGCCTGGGCTGTGAATAATTCATATTGTCTACCTCTAATCCTTCAAACACAATGGAGTTCTCCTTACATGATTAGAGGTGGGGGTCATTTGGAGTAGAACAAAAAGAAAAGGGCAAGAAAAGGAGTGTGCCACACACAAGCTTGAGAACGTTCAAGTGCAGAAGAAAATGCATGAACAGTGTCACAAATACAGTGTCACACATACAAAATCAGGCCCAGACCCTCAATCTCGCTGCCTTGGAATATTTAATGATTGGAGTCTTCTATGTTACGCTAGCTCTAGCTTCTACATGACAATTTACAACTTTTTAGATCATCTGACTGTAAATGTTGTGTCTTGTGGTTTTAGATTCAACCAAAGACATTTAAGGGTGTCAAATTGAGCTGCAGAAGATGCCAGAGTACTGTTTTTTATATAGATAAGAAGATATAGAAGATATAAGTTAGTTAATCAGGAAAATAATCAGTATATCAACTAATAGCGAAAATCATCATGACTTTGCTGTCATTTGCAAGTCAACATGCCATCATGTCTCACTCACATCTATAATTAAATTTACACAATGATATTTTTAGGCAACGTAGCAGTATTTGTTTTAAGTGCATTCGTTATAATTACCAATACTGTCTCAATGGTTTTACAGTGCGCCTACATGTGTTAGTTTCAAAAGCAATCTATAAAAAGAGAACTAAGACTGTTCTTGTCCTTATGGGTGCTTTTCACAGCAAACTTAATATATGCAACCACAACATTTTACTTTCATTTTAGCTTTTTTTTAGTTAACTAGTCTAGCAGTCTAACATGATCCTTTTTTTTAGTAATGTCATCAGATTCAATTTTAGAAAAGACAGTATTATACATGAAGTGGTCAATACGAAACATCTCAGTGAATTTTTGCTGTTAATAGGGAATGCAGACCTGTTGTGCTTGATGCCTACTTGATATTAACCCTCTGCAAACCACATAACCTCTATTGGTAAAGGCTCAAAGCAATTGTGCTAAACAATTATTCATAGTGACCAGACTCACCCAGTCGACTTTCAACCTCAACCATTTTGTACTTGTGGCTGCAGCCTATTCTAAAGGCGTAACACTATAAGTCAGGGGCATGACTGAAAGGATGCTCTGCCTCTGACACTTGTTCTGCATACAAACTTTTATACCAAGACAAAAAAAAAAACCAATACACACATCACTGCACTCTCTCCACCACTCCCTACATAACCCTGCTCCACACAAATACACGCACAAGGCCATTTAAGGAGATCTCCCTTTTAAACCAAACCTCTCCCTTTTTCCATTGCCTGTCTACACACTGTCATTCCCAACAAAACAAACTCACAGCCGCTGTTCTTTTGCTCTCGTAGTAACCCCAGCAAATAAGGAGTGAGGGAAAGCCGCATGCCACAGAAAAAATGCTACCATGACATCACTGCATCACTCACCCGCTACAGCCAAAGGTATGCATCCATCTAAGGGTGGAAACTGGACAAGGTGGTGCTGCTACTAGACAGGAATATGCAGCGAATGGGAGTCTGAATAAACTACTACACGCAACAGGGGGAAGCCTGACAGCTGCGTGCAACATTCAGGATCCACTATATCCTGTCCTAGTGAAGCTAATCTGACAGTGAAGCCATCACAGCGTCTGACTCAGCAGGGCAGTTTGACTGACAGCTGCCCTCTGTATCTTTCCCCGACAGCTCATGTCGGAAAGACACGCATCCGCTGGTTGAGCTAGCGGCACTAGACAATTCACTATTAAAAGTATTTGCTTGAGGTTTGGAAAAACAGCAGGACGGGCGAGAAAACGTGTTGTTCTCATGAGGTTCTAGTTGCTCATTACCTGCATCAAAACCACAGCTCACAGCTTCTGTTCACACACTGTTCTCATAAGAAACCCACTAAGTTTAAGCTTTATAGCCAACACATTACCTACTGATATTCTAGCAAAGTCTCAAATAATGCTGTGCACTTACTCTAGATACTGTAAAAATAAGAAAAGTAAAGTTCATGGTCTATATAGTTTATTGAGTAATTGCCAATACAGAAAACTACCCAAGTTTGCAGTTAATTAAGTGGAAGTAAGAGTGTCTAATTGGCCTATAATCAGTGCCAAGTGACGAAGTTCACTGGGAACTCCTAGTAAATTAAAATTGTACAGGCCTATAAAGCTGCAATTAAAAAGATGATCTTTGCATATGGTTAAAACTCGACATAACAGCCCAGTAATGAGGTTCGACAAAAAAACATGACCTTTACTTAAATTTAAAAGGCTGACAGATTTTCTGTACAATTAACGTATGAAAAAATTACTTGTGGAACACAAATGTCATCGTTATCTAATTGCATCGCTCTAGTATCACATTTCAGATCCACCACAACCCTGTATGCCCCTGTGAGTCACAGCAAAACTGCAGCTAGGCACACAAAACTTTGCTGTGACTTCATTATGACAAAGAGCTGTAACTGACAAACACCATCAGTCGAAATGTGCATGTGTAGCTGGGGCCTTGACCTGTAACCACATCCTCTTTCCAAAGCACAAGAAGGCTTCATGCTGATAGGATGGAAAGGGGCAGCTATACACTAAAATAGCCTCTTCCAGTCTCTGTTCCTGTTCAAGACTCCAGACAGAAGGCTTGCAGAGAAAGAGGGAGGAAGTGGGTTTAGTAACTTGCATATCATCATCTAAATCAGGGGTACGAAGAGATCTGTGGCACAGGATGGAGCAGATGTAGAATTTCTATCGATACAGAGACAAAATGGCAGATTTGAAACGATTAACTTTGTTATACGCTGCTTCACTGGGAAACTAGACAGACTTGCTGCAGAATTCACTAGGTTAAATTAAACTCTTTAACACATGTAGTCTTATGTCCAATCGTACAATCAACACCGTGACAGCATGACAGCGTTTTCTAATTACAAGAGATCTGAAAAAAGATCATAACTAAATAATAATAAAAGTAAAATAAACGAACGGGCGCCTGTTTATACAATCCACTGTCACAACTGGTGATTAATATCTCCAGAGATCCTGCAAATGAAAAACTAAATATTTATAACTAAAATTCCTGCCTTTGTGAGAAGAAAATGTTCAAGACTTTTGTAGAAACTAGTCTCACATCCTGCTGAGATGATATAAAACCCGTCCATAGCCGTTAGACATCTTGCCTGGGTAACACCGCTCAGCCTGCAGCAAGCTGCTGTAAAAGCCTGGACCTAGACAGGAGAAAGTCGGTCGAGGTCTGGGGTTATCTCGTCGAATCTACCTAATTTGCTTACGGCTGTAACATATGCTGATCACTCCAGGTCATGCTAAGTCCCTGCAATCTGTGTGGCTGTGACTAACCCACAGAGAAGCAACTAGCACTCCGGCGATGTGATAATCACAACATGTAGCTTCTATAAAATGTAATTCAATGCAGCGCATAAACCGTTTTACAGATGAACCCTTCAAATGCCATAATCTATAATCCTGACAGCTGTGGTCAGCGTCCGTTTATTAACAATCGAGTTGTGCAGCCGAGACGAGCCCGCACTAAGTCCCGTTATCAGGCTTGTTAGCAAAATGCCGCTAACTAGCTAGCTTTAACTTACTGCCAGCGAAGGGCCGCCGAGACTTCAAAACCGCTAGCTACGGCTCGTTAGCACGCATGCTAGCTAGCCGACTCTTCCCTCGGCGCTTAATCAAAACACAGCTAGGCTGTCAGAATCGCCTTGCAATCAACCGTGTCGTGCACCTCACACGCACGCGTCAACCAGGCCTGGCAGGGTGTAAATCGGACCGCGTTACGGCGCATTACCTCAGGAAAACACCGCCGTTTGCTAACGTTACCTGCCCTTCCGCCTGGCCTTGACTAAAATGGGAGTGCATACTCGCCGTTTTGTACTTGCACGTAATTCCTCCCGTTTGTGCTGTAAATAAAACGCGCCCCCCGCGCCGCGCCGAGTCTGCTCGTTTACCGCAGGGCCGCCCGCGCTACGTGCGTCCACGCCGACGACTTATTCGGCCGCGTGTAGCCGCGAGTAAAGTTTGGCGTTCCCACTCACCGTTTCTCGCTCGCTGTCTCTCGCCGCTCCGCAAGTGTCAGTTTGCCTCTGGCCTCGCGCAGCAGACGTCACCGCACGCGGCTCGTCGGTTTTCTTAAAAGGGCATGACACGCCGAGGCCGGCCAGCGGCGGGGACTGTCATCACAAACACACACTTTGAAGGGATCTGCTTCACGCGTCTTTAGGAACTTATCCCAAACACCGCGCGTTTCTTCACAGTTGAGTTATTCCCGCCGCACAGGGATTAAACATGGATGCAGAACTAAAAACTGTCTTTTTCTGAGATGAACCTTAGTTTTTTAATCCTAACTGTAGTATCACATGCTTACAACATTACAGTATATAGTGATGTTTAAAACAAAATCTGCAAGTCTCCTATCAAACCTCCTTGTGTTGTTTTCTATTAATCTATAGTAATACACTATATATTTTTGTGTTTGGAAGTATGGATTTGACACATGAGAAGAGAGAAATGAGAAATTAAAGAACATTCTCTGATGAGAATCATTACAGTGAAAAGCAGATCTGCACCTTCTCAACATTTCACATTCTTGAAAGATGAGCTACTTTCCAGTTGCAAAAGGAGTATTTCTTGGCTTACGTATTATTACTAATCATCACAGTTGCCAAAAGCTCTTTATCCAATTAAAAGTCAAATCAGTTTCAGGCTTGAAAAAATATTTCAAATTATTTTACAAATCTGATGTTATTTTGTTTTTTGACTTAAATGAAAAGTGTCTAATAAAATGTTTTTTGTTTCCATTTTTTCCTTCACACAAAAACTTCTGCAGGAACTGACTAACATCAGACATCCTGCTGCTCGTGTCGTGTGAGAATTAATGCTCTTGTTTTTGTTAAGGCTCAAGGTGAAGTCACATTATAGATTTTTGTGACATATGTTTTGTGTATACCTCAGCCATGATGAAAAAATCCCTGACTATAACAAAAATTGCATCATGGTCCCTTTAATTCCTTCTTAATCATCCACTGTCTTTTATATGTAATTATACAGAGCTGTCTTCAGTTAACAGGTGCATGACACAAACACATAAGAATGCAACAGTAAAGTGCTCCCTTATGTCTCCCTAGAACAAAAAACTCAAAGAGTCAGTTATACTTTGAATATGTAGGGAAGGAGTTCCCTCTAGTGGAGAACTAGTAATCCTGCCCAAACAACAGATTACTTCAAAGTTGAAATACTTCTACGCTTAATCTACGTTTTTACAGTGGGGTTCAAAACATCACAGCATGAAGTCATAAGGCTGGAGCAGTCACATTTTACACATTTCTTTATTGTACCATAGTACACTCTATTATATAGATTTATTACGTTATGCACCAATCCCTTGCTTGTGTTTTCCCTAGTGATCTATACAGCCTATGCCATTTCTTGTCTATAACAGCCTTTTATACACATGGGTTGAATGTAAAAGTCACCGTCACATCGCAGAACAATCCGATACACTTCCTTACCATCTAAAATAAATTAATTCACTTTAAAACAAACTAGTTTTGCATAATGTGGTATCTGATAGAGGTTTGCCTTTGGGTCTCGGAATTAAAAGAACTAAAACAGGCCAGTCAAATGTCAGTGGCCAATCCAAGCAGGGGAAGGATTTAAGGCAAATAAAGACTAACGTGAGTACAAATAGAAATCTTTTACTTTGAATACACATACCTAAGAGTCATACTTGCATACATGTAGAGTTGTTACGCTCCTCATGACATGTGTCTTTGCCAGTCTAAAGGTTATTCAGAGATTGTCTGCCTCAAACATACTTTACATGAACAAAACACATGCAACAATCTCACCAAATGTTTGTGTTTTACCAGTGTTAGATGAAAATGATGAATGTGACAAGGCTGAAAATGGCAAAAGGCAGGTTTGTACACGGGTCCTGAAAGAAGTAAAATGAAGATGTATTTTGTCCTTCGCTTCTCCAACATGCTCCACGTAACTGGATGCAGATGCTGTTATTTGAGGTGTGGTATTTAGCATCTCCATTTCTTCTTTGTGATTTCAGCAAGAAATTCAAATAGGTCTACAGGGAGTCTTTTCACTGATATTGTCTGTAGTCTCCAAATGAAGGGCTGGGCATGGAAGCAGGTGCAGGTTCCTCTGCAAACTGGGGTCCTGGGGAAAAGCCATGTATAAAGTAATTAAGTGACGTGACAAAGTCAAGTGTCAACTAAATTTACTTACAAAACTACTTATTTTTTGAAAATTACAATCAAAAGAAATCTGTGTTCACAATTAGGAAAATAAATTATAGTTTCACAGCAGCTCCACAGGGTCAACGTTCACACTTCCACTGCACTATTTTCTCAATCACTTGTGTAGTACAACCTTCCAGTATTTAAAGCATGACTCACCTGTTGGGAACTGTGAAGAGGCAAACCTTGTGAGCAAGATTCCTGCGCCCTCTATCAATGCCAGCAGAATACCTCCCATGGCCGCAGATCCTACCATGGCTACTGGTCCATCTACAGAACAGCAGCAGGTAATGAAACTTCAGATCATTTTATGCCTTCATTTCAGATCAACAGGCAGAATCAAATGACAATTTGGTAAAACAAAACATCAAAGACTTTGTTTAGTTGTTGGATTTGAGTGCTAATATATTTTAGTACAGGATGACAGTAACATTGTTTGCCAAATGTATGGGTAGTGCCCAGTATGTGTTGACTGTTGACTGCCAAGCCTACTCACTTCTTGCAGCAAGAATAGCTCCTGTCATGGCCCCACTTGTTATTGAATTCCAGGGATCTTCCTTTCCTCGCACCTTTACTAAACCACAGTCAATCATGGAGAAGAGGCCTCCCCATACTGCAAAGCTACCTAAACCCAAACAAAAGAAGTAAGTAACATCTAAAGTTTGCATTTTAATGACACAAATTTCACAAAACAGTCGCTATGGAACTGACTTCACAGAATTATAAGCACTGTAAACAATGTACTACAAAGTACTATTATCCAAACTGAATATAACATTGTTTTTTTTTACAAAGCAGAGCATAGTCTCCTGTCCAACATACTAGCAGGGGATATTCTATCATGATGTTAGTTACAGTGTAATAGATATTTTGTCCTTACCTCCAAGTTGTGGGGCTCTAGTCTTGATTGCAGTCATACTACCTCTCATTCTATGACTCATCCCCTACAGAAGAGAAAACAACAATTCCTTGCTTACACATGATAAACGCAGTCATAGTTTAATGCTTTGAAAATACCAATTACTAATTATTTATAAATGCCAAACAAGTTACACTGCTACCACATACTATTACTGAAAATAGAGTTACAAGAAGTGATCTATATCATAGAAATAAACACTTTCATAATAAGTTGTTTATTGACTACAACTGAAAGCATTTCCCAGCAAACTATCCCAGCATTCAAGGTTATGATTACTATAGCTGGTGTGCAAGTGCAACAAAATTTATATTAAAAATAAAAAATATCAACCTGGTCTAGTGTCGCATGTTTAACTGAATTGAACTTACTGATGGTGCATTTCTGAAGCCTTTTACTGCTTGAAATATTCCTCCACCAATAGCTCCCATGGTGAAGGCTCCCCCACAGTCGTCTACAATCCTCCAGGGGCTACAAGAAATAAAAATGTGTATTACATTTATTAGCACTTGTTATTTTAAATAATCAATGAAATGAAGTTGATGAAATACACTCCAATGGTTGCACAATCTTCACAGTAGTGTTTCCTCACAGGTTACACAAAAATTGTAGTAAGCACACAAGTTATACCTCACATGGATGAACTGAACATACGAGACCAACAAATGAACAAAAAACAGACAACTTAAGGAAGGTAGAAACTAAGTCATTTTTCTAAAAACCTCTGCTGCCTCAAATATTTCAGTTTCCAAACTGTGTGACTCTTTGTGCATCCAACACCATACAATGTTATCCTAGTAGATTATTAAATACATTTTTCACTTTGGATGATTATCTGTTACCTGTGTGCCACTTTACATTATATCAGCAACACGTTGACGCATGAGTTCGGGCAGGACTCTACGTCAGGCTGACCCCAACATATAGCAGATTGGTCGCTAACAGTTAGCCATACATGCTAAAGAATCATCCATACTATGTACTGAACACCTAATAAATAACCGTGGCGCTTAACATTTATTGTCGATCACCCATTGTCGTAGACAGAGTCACTGACGTAAATCATTAAACAAACCGTGAAGACGCGTGGAAGAAAAACCTACAAGGTCACTAACAACGTGATTTAGCAATAAGGCTACAATGCTACTACCCAACGCTAATGATTTCTCTATGTCGAGTTAGCATCCATGCTAAAGGCAGCTAACGAGCCGGATTTTACATCTTGTAGCTAAGTCACATTATGTACTATAAAAACAATCATGCAAACCTATATAATCACTATAAACCGAGATCGTGACATCACTCAAAATACAGCAGGTAAATAAAAATTTCAAGGTTTAAAGACTCACCATGGTTCTCTGGCATATTCCTCCATTTTGTTCTTTAACTGTTCCCTCTGACGACCCGCTGACGTAACCACACGCGCGGTGTCTTAAAGGAGCAATCCATATGTTTTTAGTGCGTTCAATCTTGTACAGTTTTGGAGTACTTAAACTGTAATTTCATATTTCCATTTCATGCTATTTTAATTCCCACAACACCACCCTGTAGTAGAGTGCTTCTTTCTGATTTTATTTCAATGAGGATGTAGCTACTGATATTGTCTTTCACTCACTGATTGCAATCAAGTGAATAATTAAAATGCTGTTAGTGATCTCTGAAGAGCAAGGTTTTAATTTCGAGAGATTGAAAGCTGGACCAGGCAGGCACCACAGAAGCAAAGGAGATATGAGCCAAGTTCTGCATCCAAGCCTGACAGTGTTGTATGATTTTGATGGACCCCTTCAATACCTTCATTTTTATCATCAGATGTGCTTACTATCCACTGTGCAGTATATACCCACTGTGGATATAAATGTGATGATATAAATTGACTATGAAATATGTCAGCTGATTTATCTTTTGTACACAGTCAGGTTTTGTTCAGAAACCCTTTTTTTGGCACTGAAGTAATGGTAATTCCACCATTTCCATTCCTTTTCTCCTTTTTCTTCCTCCAGATCAGTGCTCTTGGTCAGGGAAGCAGCTATAGCCAAGAGAGACCACTGGCCTGCTGCCCATTATTAGGAACAAGAAAGGAATGACTCGCAGAGCAAGCCTTCATTGAGAAATGACCAAATATAGGCATTTCATAGACGCAGAGGCCGAAGCACGGCTATGGAGACATAAACTGACCTGATGCTGCTGGAGATGGCTGCATCGCCAGCTGGTGGACATCAAGCAGCTCGGTTTTCATGGAGCTTCAAACATGTTTTGGAAGTAGAAAACTTTGCAAATGTGAAAATATCATTATATTAACTGAAAACGTCCTTCAACCAGCCAGAATGACTCCAGATTTATACACAGCACAGCATAAGTGCAAAATTCATTGAATATACTTGGATTCAATCAGATAAAATACCTGGCCATTCATTATCATGCAAGTTTATGTAGATCAGATAAGAACTAAAATGAATGACACATGAACAAATATTATTAGACATTTATCTATCATGAAAAACTGCAAAAGTTAGTTAATTTCATTTTACATAATGTACATTTCCCCTTAATGATATTAGCCAGGTATTAACGTTACACCTGTGACTTGTCATGGCAAAACATACCAGAAGCTTTTATGGAAGACATACAGGCTCTGTAAAGAAGGCACGTGTAATCAAATACGACGGAAAGCCACTCTGACTTCTGTTTGTCACATTAAAGTCCTTTTAGAATTACATTCACTTAAAAAGTATGGCGTAAATGATGAAAGCCTGTGATGGATTCCCAAATCCCCGTAGAGTTAAGACATGCAGATGTATTACATAAAAGTTATGTAAGATATGGAAACACCCAGGCTAGAATGATCCTGTACTAAATAACATCAGATACTGAACGACAACCATTTGCACTTCTTGGTAAAAATGCATTATGTAATTATTTCTTCGTCACACCAGGATTCCACTGGGCTGCTGTCCAATGTGTTATACCCTGCCTGAGATGTCTTGAGATTTGGCAACGAAACACATGATCAAAGACCACCCTGGCCTTTTTTTTTTTCGTACCCAGATTTTATGTCGGGTGCCGTGTTGGCTAATTCCCTGATATTTCCGCTATTTCAGAAATCCCAGTTTGAACAGATTAGGATAAGGTGGATTCCCTCTCCACAAATAAATAAAAGGTCAGATTAACGTCCACTACGTCACTATTTAAATAGCGTATTATCGACTTTATAAAGTTATTCTAATCTCTTGTTATTGTCGCACACCACCACCACGCTCATATTCAGATGCATAGAGAAGCCAACATGTTATATGATCGGCCTTATATTGTCTAGTGCAAATAACCAGCAAAGCATCGATATGAACTGAAGACAAACAACCACAAACTCATGAGCACTCGGCAGCCGGCTAATACAGGGCCCTGCGTCACTCATTCTCCCCAGAGTCCTTTTGGTCCAGTGTTTGGGAGGAGAACTCATAGTGAACCAAAGGGCATTTGGTGTTTCACTTTCTCCATCAGCCCCACGTCGCAGATCCTCCACTGCAGCCGGGATTGTGGGGTTTGGTGTCCTTGAAATCCTGCAGTGAGATGTCTGTTCTCTCCCCTTTTTCTCCACTTTGGATTCCAACAGGGAATATTACTGCAGCCACTTCGGCACCGGCACCTGTGGGGAAAACAACAGGTTGGAGGAGAGCCTTAGTGTAAAGTGGAGGAGTAACCCTTCCTCGAGGCCGGGATACGTACCTTCTTGAGCTGCTTCACGTCGCTTCCCCTGATCGATGCAAGCAGTTGGTCCCTGGAGTTCTTACTGCCACCTGGGCTTTTTGCGTCCAGCTTCCTCTGAGACACTGGCGTCAA
The DNA here is from genome assembly GCF_900634795.4 of Betta splendens. Lineage (NCBI taxonomy): Eukaryota > Metazoa > Chordata > Actinopteri > Anabantiformes > Osphronemidae > Betta > Betta splendens. Next base: position 14,725,336 of record NC_040885.2, on the reverse strand, counting down.
GGAGTTTCTCAGGGCATCTACATCCAGCATAGGGGGCGGCGGAGGTGGAGGTCCGCCACCGGGAGGAGGGGGCGGTGGAGGGGGAGCTGGACCCCCCGCTCCTCTTTTAGGAGTCAGCTTTGGCGAGGGCATGGGCGAGGGCATGGGCGAAGGCTTGGGGGAGGCCCTGGGGGAGCCCCTCAGAGACCCCCCACCTCCCGGCTTGGGCACCTCCAGCGTCTCCTTCTTCTCGCCGTTGGCCTGCGCCTGCTTCTGCTCCTGGAGGCGCCTCTGCCTCTGCCGGTCCATGTTGCGGCTCAGTATGGTGGTGGTGGTCATGCGGGGCCCCGCCAGCTCGAAGTGGTAGCCCAGCTTCAGGAGGGTGGTGTTTTTGTTCAGGATCTTGGCCATCTCCATCTCCGTCTTGCCGCCGCACACATGGCGCTGGTTTTGGAAGCGGAGCTCGGTCAGCGTGCTGTTGTCCTGCAGGGCCTGGATCAGGGACAGGATGCCCTTGCCCGTGAGGTGGTTGGAGTCGAGGTTGACGCCGGTGATGGTCCCGTTGCTGCGCAGCATGCCGGCGATGGCGTACGCCACGTGGTCGTCGGCTCGGCAGTTGGCCAGAGCGAACGTTTTGACGTGGGTGTTGCCGTGCAACGCCGCCGCGAACTCCAGGAGCGTCCTGCACTTGATGACCTCCGAGTTGTTGACGTTGAGCTCGGTGAGGGAGGGGTCGTCGCGCCGCACCCGCTCCATCAGCTCGTCAAACATGCTGGAGTCTTCGTCGTCCTCCTCTTCGTCCTTCGCTTTGCTGATGGGGGTGTTTTTGGCGACGCAGTTGCCAAGTTTTTCAGTTCGGTCCTGGTCCTGGTCCTGGTCCGGGTCCTTCTTCCCCTTCTCCTTCACGCGGTCGCTGTGGTTCACCAGCTCCTCTCCATCCGTCCTTTTCTCTTCCTTGTCCCGTTTCACCTTCGCTTCGTCCTTCTCGGACGCCTGCCGTTTGAGTTTGACATCAGCTTTGCTGGAATCTTGGTCGGCGTTCAGCTTCGTCTCCTCAGCTTTGCTCTCCTGGCTTTCTTGTGCTTTGCTCTGCTTCTCCACCATTTTAGAGACAAGTCCTTGTGTTCTGAAATTCTCCGATTTCCTCTCCTTTTCCTTGGCCACATCCTTTTCGCTTTTTTCCCGTAGCTTTGAAATAATGTCCTTGGTTTTGCTGTCATCTCTCCTCTTGCAGTCTTCTTTCCTCTCCTTCTCTCTGCTGTCGTCCTTTCGTTCCTGTAACTTGGAGATCATGTCCTTCGTTTTGCTGCCTGTGCTCTCTCGGTTTTCTCTTCTGTCTCTGAGCCTGTTGTCTTCACATTTCTCTTTCTCATTAGTCTCCCCTTTCACGTCACTCTCTCTGCTCTCCTGCTTCCTGTGTCTGCTCGAGAGCCGACTTTCAGGACCTTTCAGGTATCGGTCACCCACGCTGACATCCCGGTCACCTGAGACACTGGCTTGTCTCTCTAAGCCTGCCTTTTTGTCCTCGTTCCCCTCCTGGCTCAGGCCCATCTTCCTCAGGTACTCCTGCTTCCGGCTCTCCTTTTTTGGCTCGCCCTGTGGGAGGATGAACATAACATGAGGAACTGGATTGGAATTGGAGAAGGAATTTGATTGTACATTTTTTTGGTGCTGACAACCAATCAAATGATCCAAACGTCATGCAGCAGTGAAAGGGGGACAGCGTGCCTCGAACCAGAGTCAGTTCTCTTTACAGTAAATACTGACACCTATAGTTTAATAAGTAACTCAAACACATGTAAATGAATCCCTTTAGTATAAACAGCTCCTCATCCATCCATTTACTGTAAACACACTCTCCCTGACACAATATACTGTGTGTGTTTATAGTCAGCCAAAGGACAGGGAACCATTTTTTATAGTGCAGGGATATGTTTGCAGCGAGTAGCTTGCTAAGTGTTTGATTTGTGAGTCTCCATCTGTTTTGCCGTGTGAGGCCGTAGCCCTGGCAGATGTATCCTTAAAAGGCAGTGAGTGCAGGAGCAATCAACCAAGGAATTCCATCAGGCCGGGATTATGAAGCTCCACAGGGCCACAGCTCCGTCGACTGAAGTGCTTCTCTTTTAAACACACAAACGCCATGAAATTGGGTTTAATTTCTTCATGTCAAAAGCCAAGGGAGAAACGCGGATGCTTTGAGGTGTTTCTAACTTGAGAGAAGAAGCTGGACCATATAAAATTGAGGTAAACAAGCCTCTGAGGGGAAGACTATATTTTTCCTGGCACACAATCCATCTCTGGGGACCAGCATTTATGAGATAATGGAGTGAGTGCACACGAGGTCCAGTTGGCACTTTGCTCCGACTATAATGAAAGCTAACAAATGAAAGCTATCATTAGCTTACCCTGGGAATATAGTTGTTATGTAACAATGTCTGCAGCTGGTCTCAGTCATGCATGTCACCTTTTGAAGGTTAATCCTATATAAAACATTTAGGCAAACTCAAACTAACTGCAACAAAGGGACATAAATGATTAAATGAAGCTTCCACTGACCTCAAACGACCGTTCCCTTTGACCTAGCCTCTCTCTGGTGTCACTTCCCCATCTACTGTCCACCTTAGCGTCCCGGACATTGTTGCTCTTGGGGTGGCTCTCGCCTTGGATGATAATCTTCCCGTCCTCTGGGTTGAAGTCTTTCTGCAGCTCCTCCACCTCCTCAGGGGAGAGGGTGGAGAGCAGTGTGTCCAGGTCTGGGTCCTCGCTGACCTGCCGTCCCATACGGGTCAGGCCTTTCACCTTTGCCCTGGACATGTTTGGCTGAAAAAGCAAGAGTGAAGGCTACACCCGTGGAGACGAAATCAACTGTGGTTTCTTGTTTCTTTGGAGGCGTTGATGGAGCGAGTGCAGTAAATCCTTTTATTTTAAACCAGACTTTTCAGGAATTTCTCCCCCAGAGCTGATGTCCTACTGTCCTGTTGCGTCCCACTCACCAAAAAGCCACCAGAGGCATCAATCCTGGTGCAAAGAGGCTGGACTCGGTTTTGCAATGAACGGCACCAGTGAAGAACTGCAATGAGCTTGCATCCTTGGTGCAGACTGAGGCTGGGACATTCTTCGAAATCCTGTGAAAGTGCATGTCCATATTTAGTTCAGGGTACAGACTCCTTTAAAGGTAATGGGAAGGGCTGAAGTTTACAGAGACGCCAGAGCAGCAGAGTCACACAGGCTTCCTATTACACAATTCATGTTTATATTAGGACCACATCCCGAGGATCTGTTTAGTAATGAGCCTAATTTAAAATGTTGCTACAAAAGTCTTATAGGAGCTCTACATTTAATCAAAACACTGCTGATTTAGGAGGGTATGTAATTATCAATATATTAATCAGTGTGCAGTAACATTGAGATCAAATTCAGAAAACTATCAAAATGTTAATGGATTTGGTTGTAATCACTAAAATTACTATAAATATATGGTACCATTAACTTAAATAACATACTTATACTAATATAATAACATACTGATAAGTGATACGAATCACTTAACAATATCAAAGGACACTTTATAAATTCACGGGCCAAAGCTGCAAAAGTTTTACCTCTGGAAATAAAAATATATTATTCGTATAATGATAAATAAAGGCCCTGTTAGGCAATTGTCAAAGGAGTGTTTTCTGTGCTTGACTCAATAATCTGTACAGAAGGATCTACACTGTAATAATTCAGTCTCAAGTAAAAGTCTCTGAGCAGAATGATTTTTTTTATTTCAACCTAATTTGACTTTGAGCTTCATACACATTAAACCTGAATACAGAAAATCCAGGTTTCAAGTATTAGTAGTCACAACACATGCTTGAGACGCTGTTGACGTTGACACACCTTACACAGGGGCAGCGTTGTTTTCTTCTGTCCAAGATGCTAAGGAGACCCAACTACAGATCAAGAGTTACGAACTCTGACCTCACTGGAGGTCAAATGAGAGACTTCATAACAAAAAGATTTGACATTTTGGGAAATGAAGCTGTTATCCATCATATTCCTCCTCTGTCCATTTAGGAAGTTTTTTACCATTTACCATTATAATTGACTAGTTTTTAGGAATTTATCCACCAGTCTTATGATAAATTTGATTTTTATTTTATAAAACAGCGACTAAATTCAATCTTTGAATAATATTTTGTAACAGACAGTTTTAGCACTGCTGTATTGATGATCTCCTCCCCCCATATACCACACAGTGGTATTAATGTGTTTGTTGAATCCAGCAAACAAATTTCCCAGAATGTCAAACTTTGCCTTCAGGCTTTGTAGCGTAGACCAGAAGATGAGAACTCATGCACAGTAAACGCTAATCTCAGTAATAATAAATAGAAAGATGTCAAAATTCCAAAACTCACAGCTTAAATAACCTTTTAAAATAATTTGTTAAAATATCATTAAATATTGAAGAACACATTTACAAAATATGTATTGAAATAGCTAATCTCTCAATTTTTATGGGTCATAACTGTAAGATGGAAAATATTTTTTGAGTCAAGCAGCATGAGCTGCTACTTATGCTGATGTGATATGTTACAAGAAATAAATATTGAACATGATTTCACTGTAAACCTACCTGGCATTATGGGGTTAACCTAGAGACTGGTTTCTAGTTCATTTAAAAGCAGGAGAGGACACAGAACTGACTGCATAGCATGCTGGTACTGAGATGTTACATTAGAATGGTGCAGTTAATATCCTACCAGGGAGCATTTAGTTGAGTCAGATACAAAACTAAAGTGACAACAGTAAAACCGACAGCTGACGGAGGGCTTCATACACAGAATTAAGACTACAATAAAATACATTAGGCCATCTCAAAACATTTAAGGCAGCATCGCTGCCTTTGATTCATACAGTACATTTTACCTTTTGGACAAACATGCCTTTCTTATTTTCAGTTTTTTTTTCCACACTAGTCGCTATCACATAACATAGGAAAAACTCTAATATGGAGATAAAACATCATGTAATAAAGTTTGGAGACTGGAGCACTAAACAAGACAGTCTGAAATAAGGTCTTTGACAGAAATGAGAGGTTTTTCCATTTAATATATGAAGAGGGAGTGCATTGGTAGTTTTGTAAATCTCTCCGAGCCCTATTCTTTAAGGTAAGTTGCCCTGTCTTTAGGTGACACCTGTCACTGAGGTGAACATGGGAGCAGAGGTGAAAGCAGGGAAGGGAGAGACAGACACCTCCTCACATTAGTGGAGGGTTTGAAACCTGCTGACAAACCCGCAAAGTGATGAGGCGTCAGGTTGCATAACAGAATGTGATTTACGTAAACACTCCAGAAAAGTAGGACAATGTTGTAAATAAACAACAACAACAAAAAAAACCTTAAAGTGCCTCCTGTTCTCTTCCACAGGCAAACTGCTGCTAGTTAGGCTGTAGTGTTGATTTAAGTGTTTGTGTGCTTGTCTGAGTGTGTGAAAGAGTGTTGCCGCCTGCTCCTTCTGAAAACAGTCATTTCTCTCAGCTGCTGTTGTTTCCTGCTGTGTTTGTAGATGAGCTCATCAGTGGCCGGGATACTGAGGTGGAGAGTAAGGTGGCGGGGCTGAAAAACAAGAACAAACAACTACGTGTATAATTAACTCCATAGAACTCATTGACACTGAATGATATACCGTAAACAGACGAATCCACAAACTGACATAACAGAATGATGCCGATCTTACCCTGGCTGTAAGCGGGATCCATTGGGTGTGGTGGATACGGTCCAGGCTGCATCACTGGATAGTGCGGTGGCATGCCCGGGTACTGGGGCGCCATTGGATAACCTGCATGTGGATACTCAGATGGTCCCAGTGGTTTTCCATATGCGTCGTACATCGGCTCCACTGGGTAGCTGGCCATGGGGATATGCTGGGCTGTGGGTCAAAAAAAAGGCCTTCAGTAAAGTGAGACTTAAGGCCATACATGCTCTGCAAAAGCAAAAGCATGAGTCAAGGTCTTACCATCATAAGGTGTCCTGCCCCTCTGTTGTCTTCTCTGGTAAAGGTAGCAGCAGGAGCACATGAAGCAGCACACCATGGTGGCAATGATGGCCACAAACAAGAGGATGGAGGAGGCAATGCCAGCTAGAGTCGTGGGGCTGGGGGGAAGTGAGGAAAGAAGGTGACCTTCAATTGCTACAAAGAAAGCCCTCCGTTACTTTGATCACTCATCTCTAGCTACTTTGATCACTTGATCACTTCAGCCAGGATTAAAGTAGAGCTAGCTGTGATCAGAAGCATTCTCCACAGGCTGAACCTGAAATCACGGCTCAGTTAATGACGTAAAGCTCTCTAGTCGATAACATCACCTTAGCGAAGGTGAGGCAAAAAAAATCCTTTATTTCATTTCAGACATCACCACCCACTGATCTGAGACCCCATTCATCAGCGTATTCACACAATATCTAATTGTAGGCGCAGGAAACATTTGCACTAAACTTCACAAAGTGACAAAGGTAAATCTCATCTATTCTACATTTGTTCTCGGAGGCTTATTTACACACAGAAAACCCTGGAAACATGTCCAAGTATTTTACAACTAACATATTGTCCACATCTATATACTTGATAGTAATGGAAGGGTTCTAGTGCTGAAAAGAAAACTGCTGTGTGGGAACTTCCCAAGCACCAGTTTGCTTACACCAGCAATATCATGAAGCCTCAGAGAACTAACACGTGACAGCGCTGCATACGAAGACGCCGATCCTGTCTTGTAAAGTATTTGTGGAGCTGTTCCCCATTCTTATTTGTTAGTATATTATGCACTAAAGTGTACAAATTAATCTGTGTGAGGGATGTTTTTGTAGCAAGTACACCAAAATGTGTGATGTCCCACTGATGCCTTTGGAATGTTAACAAGTTTATTTCAAAAGAAGCCACTAGATGAAACGCGTGCTTGTGCCGGAGCCCCACCTGAACTGGAAGAGCATGCAGCGTTTCTGCTCCCGCTCCGTGATCATCTTGAAAGCGTCCAGGCAGCAGTAGCGTCGGTGGCAGTTCCCACAGCAGAATGTGATGAGAGGGCAGTCGAAGCCATTGTGCCAGGTGCCGTTTTTATCCACGTACCACAGACAGTCCTCGTTGGCACCGACTGCAAAACAACGGGCGAGATCATCAGAACAAGCAGACTGAGAGGAGAGGACACTGCTCAAGGTTTAGACTTGGACACTTGCTGCTTTCTTCCTGCACCGTTTCTCTATCTCCCAGTTACACTGACGGCTGTTGTTCCTGTTTTATCACCATCTTTCAAAGTGAGAAAATTCCTCACTGATACTTCTTTGTTCTGCCTTCAGGAGAAAATAAATATTTATTTCAAACACACACTGGCTCCTCTTTCTTTGTCTCTCTTATTCAAGGCCAACCCCAGTCATAATGTATTATTCAACACTTCTGGTGGCAGAGGTTGAAAACTGATTAAGTCTCAAGTCAGGTACCTGTGAGGTTTAAGGCCTGTGTGTTTGAAGTAAAAGGGGACGATTTGATTATTCTGAAACTAAACAGTGTTTCTGTTGGTTAATTAATTTTCATAATTTCAGGCTTTTAATTAATTGTCGAGACAAAAACTGAACACTACTAGAACCAACAACTATTAATATTATAGATTTATATTTCAGCTTGAAAAAAATAAACTACAGTATTAACTGAGTGTCAAAAAAACTTGCTGATTCACTGTGAAGAATTTCCAACAACAACTAATGATGTCTTCTTTACATGATCTCCTTTATAAAAGCCAAAGAAGAAAGAAACAAAGATGAATAACACTAAAAACCCTGACCGTTCAGTTATGTTTTATGCACTGGGAAGACAATAGTTCACGTACAAAAAGTGTGAAGCTGTCGTTTGAGGATAAATATATTCCTAAGTCCTTAGCTGAGTTGAAAGGTCTTTGTATGACTGTACTTTCCACAGTGTATAATTTAAGGCACCACTTAATTACACCCTGGTGACAAAAGCCACATGTGTGCAGAACTGCAGGCTGCTCCAGTCCAGGTCTCACAGCATTTAACGTCAATTTGGGGTTTTCAGGAGGATGAATTCTGATACACACACATATGAATTATCTCATACTATGCAATGTGACAAAATGCTGTATGCAAATACCACAGCACATTCAAGCGGCTGCTTCTTCAAGCTGAACGTTTGCATATGTGCGTTAAAGTGATGGAAATGCCAGTAGAGCGTGTTGGCACTACTGTGTTAAGCCAAGATTAATATAGACTTAGCTTATTATTAGCTTAGTATTATTCAGACAGATCCCACTGAGGACAGCAGCCTCAGCAGCAGTTTCACATAAACAAAAATATACAGTAACACAATAAGGCAACAATGCCTTATGGGAAAATAGTGTAAGACCAAGATTGTTAAAGGAGCTTTTAGAAGTTAAAAAGGGAAAATGTGCAATTAAACAAAATTGTAAATTCATGGGTTTCACAATGACCCTGAGCTCAGTTTGCAACAGGTTTGTCAATTTAATTTCTTCTTGCAAATTATTGCAGGCGTTCGCTGTTTACATGGTGACTTTCGAACACTGTCATGAAAAACAAACAGTCATATTCCACAGTTGGAAACACATTAATACATGCATTGTAAATATAAAAAACTCATTACAGATAACCTTACTCCACCGAAGAAGAAAGCATGAGGAATATTTCCTCCTCTCATTCATTTCTTTTCAAATAGAATTAGAAAATTAATCACTGAATAGTAAAACAACCACAGGATCCCAATGATGAGATTAAAACATTATATTACAATACAATAAATATTTCTGTGAAGCTAAAAGTAAAGTGCAGGTATGCGGCCTCATCTCTGAAACATTGTACATTTTCATCAGACTTTATAGACCAAAAGATCAGGCTGTCAATAAAATACAGATGAAAATCAAACAAAAAAACATCACGACACTGCAAAATAAATATATATTTAAAAATAAATTATAATAAAGAAAACTATGCTAACGTGTTTATTATATTAACGAATGTGCTACATGGCCAAAACCATTTAATCGACCGTTAATGGTGACGGTTTAATCAGCAAATGATTTTAAGGCTTGTTAACGTTGACAACTGTTAAGGTAACTTAAACATAACCCTTAACATATATGTATATTTACAATATAAAAGGTGAAACAAGCATGAGAAAGATCCACTACGAACGGAAGGCGAGTTGACATGTGGGAAACGTCGATCGGTCATCAACGGTTGTTCGGGCCTGAATGAAGCACCGAGCTAACGGCCCGCAACCTGCACAGAGCAGCGGCAGCCCGGAGGCACGCCGCGGGCTGGAGCACGACACCAGGCCCGCCAGAGGCCGACGCAAACGGCCGCGAGCGGACCGTTAGCGGACCGTTAGCTAGCGGCGCGGCCTGGACGGAGAAGCGGTCTTACCCGGTGAGGTGCAGAGAACGGCGGCGAGCAGCGCCACGGTCGCCGCCACCAGGGACATGTTGTTGCCCGCTGGAAACATCGCCCTCGATTTAATCCAAGCAGCAGCGATTTAGAGACGAGCGGCTTTCATGGGTGTCCAGAAAGCAGAGGGCGGACTAACGGCCGAGCTCCGTCATTATCCTGGCTCGGGAACAGATCTGGAGACGGGACGGAGGAGGTTTGACGCTCCGTTGTTTATCCGTGGAAATGACACAGCTCGGCGGCGGGAACGAGCGGGGTGCTGCGTTCACGTACCGCTCGAATTGACGGAAATATTCACCTCGCGTTTGGAGCATGGGATCTGCGGACGTCTGATGATTTGATTTGAGAAACAGTTGAGCTACATATGTATTAATATATTTGAAAGAGCTGTGATAGCTGGCGTTTAAATTGGCGGACGTAAATAAGTTACTTCCCAAGCCCGTGCTTGTCAACAAACGCACCTTACGAAAAGCCCTGAATGCACCTTAAAGAGGTCATGCTGCTCATCCCCGTTCTGACTTCGCATAGTGTAGATTTTAGCATGTGACTGATAAAAGAACAGCTCCTCACACTATTACGGTGACAAAGACCTGCAAACATGACCAAATAAACTGGGATCTATTTTTAAATGTAAAACATTTAAAAAACGCACAGTTAATTCTATTTTGCATTGATTAAATAATTATCAAGTACAAGCACAAGTGGTAGATCAGCTGCAGGCAGGAACTGGGACTTCCCATCACTATGGGCTCACAGTAGCTCAATCTCAAAACCCATCCATGCATTTGTATCTTCGAGACAGGACGAAGAACACACAAATTTCACAGCTCAAGACAAAAAGGGCTCATGAACTCGATCTTGAAATTCTGCCCGTTCAGGCCTTTATTTAGAAATCTTTCCCAAATCTCACTTGGTACAAGGAAATGACAAGGATGTGAATCACCGTGGCAACTGTGTGCAGACCCACATACCCACCGTAACCGAGCTGTGGCAGCCGGTCTAAGAGCTTCTCATTTCATGTCAGAAACAGTCAGTGTTTATAAGGCCGCCAACATGTCAGGATGTTTCTTTTGACTTTCCTTCAATCAGTGTCAAGTCTTGGAAGTTTGTTTTCCCATTGTTTATGCAGAAAAACAAAAAGAACAAGCTAAGCTATAAGTAGGACGTGGCAATTGTTCGTTCCTGCTCTGTGAAACCACAACCTTTTTCGCTCAGTCCTCTTGTCCAGTCTAAAATTAATCCATAAATTGTGATGTCATTCTTCCAAAAAAAAAAAAGCAAAACTAAATGCAGTCTCTCTCCTCTTCGTCCTCACTGTAACGTCCTTCACCTCCTGACACGTACAGACATGGGAGGTATAGGTAAGTGCCTGCTTCTTTTCCCACCCTGGTTGTTTACTCTGTTGAGCAAAACATCCCCTTCTTATTCGCTTGTTTGAAAATTCATAATGAGAAAAAGCAATGGAGCAATAGAAGAGTCTCAGGCTGCTGCAGACGAGAGGACGTAGTAAAGCAGCAGGAAGGGGGACTAGAGGCCTATAGACTGCAGGGTCTGTCTCTCTGCGTTGTTGAGGTGGCCTGAGAACATGCTGTAACACGGCTGCTGGGCGAACTGCGTCAAGAAGTCAGTCAGGTACGCCTGGAAACACAGACGCATATGTTGTCAACAGATTTCAATGTTTCAGACTTCAGAAAACTAACTACTAACTGCCTGTCTTTGTAATTATTATTCTCTTACTCTACTTAGCAAATACCTTTTAACCTTACGTACTGTGCATAGATGTGATCATCTAGAACAGGAAATACGAGCAAAGATGGCTGCACATAATGGTAACATCAGGGAAAACCTACATGGTAACTTACAACAATGTGCAAAAACTCCAAAATCCAACCCCTCTATGTTTGGCAGGTGAAAAAAAAGTCCTCCACACAAATGAGCCTCTCCCAATTTCATTGGCAAATGAAAACGTGTGAAATTAAAATATTATACATTACCTGTAGATCAATTTGATATATAGGGTCTTTCAAGGCATCTGGATCGTCTTCCTCATCATCCTCGTAATAATCGTCATCTTAAAAAAATATATAAAAAAATAAACATTAACTTTGAACAGTGTAACAAAAATACATTTGTGAAAGTTGACAGAAGGAAAAACACAGACACATGTAAAACACAGGGGAAATTCCAGTACCGTATTTGTTGGAGGCAATGAGATCGGAGAGCAGCTGTCCTGCCAGCCCTTCATCCCCCTCATCATCATCCTCCCCCTCTTCCTCTTCCTGCTCTTCCCACATACCGCTGGAATCTGAAACAAACCACCGCTAGTGACCGTGATGTCCACTATGCTACAGGCATGTTTTCAAACACAGTGTGTTTTATGTCACAGATCTGAGTGGAACAGTAAACATGGCAAATAGTCTGCACTTGTATACGCTTTACTCCCTTTATGGCCCGGCTTTAGGACTCTGCTTTGATAAGTCCACAGACTGGACCCGCTGTAATGCTGCTCATGTTTCCCCTCAAAATAGCACTGAGTAAACTAAACCACAAAAAACAAATGGCTGAACTAGTCCTTTGTGTGACTGGACCCACCTTGGCTCCAGTCTGCAGCGTTCGCCCTGCTGGCGTTTGCCTCCACCACAGTTGACAACTCATTAATGATCAATTTAAAGATCTTCACCAGCAAAGGAATGTTTGTCCAACGCTCAGGGTCTGTGGAGGAGACACACAAGTCAAACCACTCAAGTATTAGATCATTGTACTAATGTAGTACAGCAAACATGATGCTATGTCACAAGAATGAGTTTGTAGAACAAGATAGCAATTATAATAACAGTCAAGTAGTAACAGCCAACTTAACGTCATTGGTGACTTACTCTTGGCAGATTTGGATCGTGTGCGAATTCCATCTTCAGGGTTGTAGATTTCTTCTCCCTTCACCATGATGTCCTGGAGGCGTTTGTCGTCAGTGTTGAGGCCGTGCTGCAGCAGTTTACAGAGCGCCACCGTGCTGCAGGACAAAACATGAATAAAAACACCACCACAGGAGTTTGAAATGAGTCGAAGTGGAGAAGAACTGTTGATCCACATGGTGAATATTATAACTAGACATTTATCTCTACATTGCTGCTGTTTTAGCGTAGGTCATAAAAATTATAGTTTTCATTAAAATGTAATAATTGAGCAATGGAAATGCTGTCTGACCTGACTTTACCCTCATACTGTCCATAGAAGAGGTGCTGCCTGCTCATCCACTCAGTCATAACGAACTCCAGGGCTGGCTTCCCCGTCGGCCCGGGCAGACTGCACAAGAACTCCAACAGAGGCTCCAGCTGGGAGTGAACCAGGTGAGCAAACACCATGATGAGGGACTACAGAGGGAGGATGAAAGAAACAGTGGGTAATTGAGTTGTATTCCCATTTATTAGTAGGGCCATTTCATGATTGATTATTTAAATCTGTATAGTCACATGCCAGTTATTAGCATCCTTCCTGCCTACCTGCATGACACTCAGGGTCTCAGCCTGTTGCATCTTGCTCAGGATGGCTCGAAGGATCTGGTCCAGCTGTTCCCCAAGCTCTGTTCCCGCCCGAGAGATGAGAGTGGACACCAGTCTACCCACGAACGCGGCTGTGAACTCCGAGGTCCGAGGGTCCAGCAGCTGGTTCACCACTTGCATCACGTACCAGAGGCCACTGTTCCCCTGCTCGTCCCGCCACTGGGCAATTTGCTCGAGGGCAACAGAAACATAGGCCCGCAGACACTCACCGCCGTTCTAAAGAGAGGCAGAGAGTGAAAATGTGAGGGTTTTTTTTTTTTTTTATAACTTAGATACACTATAGTTTAGGAGGAAGAATTGAAATGCAGCCTTAAATTGGGGGTTTACCTGCATTATTGTATTGTCGTCGGTCCGTAAGGTGCACTGTGCCACCACAGGGAAAGCCTGGCACACAAGCATCTCTGACAGAGGGGGTTTGGTGTTACGCACAACTGTGGTCAGAATATCCATGGATGTCTGTGGTAGAAAGAAAAACCCTCTTCAGGTTTGATTTGACAAACAAAAACAACCTAAAGTTCAAGATCGGATCATTAATGGTACGTACTGCACAGAGACCGGACGGGATCTTGTCAGGGGGAGCCTGCATGATGCTGACCAGCGTTGGGATGAGCCGCATCTGCATGGGACCCTGGCAGCCTTCGATCTGTGCCAGCTCTTTAAAGATGTCCTGAGCAAGAGATGCCACCACGGGGTCTGAGGAGAAGACAGCGAGACACGGTAAGAAACATCTGGAGGCTGGGTGAATCCTCACAGAGGGAATGATTCTGAAAGATGAACAAAGATGAGGTCTGAGGATTAACTTTAGTACCATTGTTGTATTTAAGGAAAATAGCGATAGTGAGGGGGCAGATCTTGTTCTCTGCGCTGGTGGTAAAGGCCGAGTCGACTGTGCAGACGATGCATAGTGTCTCCATGACCAGAGTGAGCACCTCTGAGCTGAACTGGGCGGCCAGTTGAACCAGTCCCTCCAGAATGCTGGGCAGGAAAGGCTGCAGGACATGGGTGCTCTCGGACAGCTTCAGCTGATCGCAGTACCTGCAGAGTACACAGCAATGGTCAGAAATCAGTATTCCAGCTGATTAATAGCATTTGCTGCTGGAATCTGTCCAGTTTTTTCTGAGGGCGGTCAATTGAGGACCTTGCTTGCTCACCCCCAGATGGCTCTGACTGCAGAGATGCGGACGGAGGGCGGCTGGCTGTCGTGGAGCCCGCTGACGGTGGCCTGGAGGAACTGCTGGATGAGCTCAGGAGACATGGCTGCTGTGAAGCGACTCGCCGCCCACAGTGCCCGACCAAGGAGGAACGGGGAGGCCGCTGCTCAGAAGCCCAACACAAAGGCCAAGAGAAGACGATAATGAAATGGGTGTTTAAATTTATATCTTTTCTACTAATAGTGACAATAGGCCTTCCTAAACATTTACCAATAACCATACACCTTGCTAAGGAAGATGTGGTTTCCTCTTGTGTAACTTTAAATCTCCTCAAGCTAGTCTTAAACTCACCTGCCAGGTTAAGGTCAGCGAGAATAACGCTGGCCAGGAAACCATGCATGTCAAACTGGATACGGCCGTTCTTCACGTTCTCCGTTATGATGGTTTTGACTGAACCGAGGGCCAGCATACAGGCTTCATGGATTTTCCACCTGGTCAATCAACCACAGTAAAAGCAGGTTGGCCATAATCCACACATCCCACAACGTAATTACAGCAAGAACATGGCCTAAACTTGACTAAACTGAAAACTCCTCCTCACCAGTGCTCATTGCCACTGTTCCTTGCCTGCTCTGCCTCCTGGAGGTGTCTGGTTGCTGCTGCTGCCAGTGCTGCTGCACTCTCATTCTGAAACTCTGCAGCTACAGTCTGTAAGCAGAAGTCAGAGGTTAACGTCATATGACCTTAAGAAATTTCTTAAAAAAAACCTACACTGCATTCATGACATCTGATCTGCCCTGGGTTGGTGCTTGCTGTTGCTTGTATCCTCTACTTTCTCAGGTCATTAAGAACGTTTAACTCCCAAAGTTGTTGCTGTGACTTTCCAGAACCAGGTTTTTACAGTATCTCACCAGCAGCAGGTCCTGAGCAGAGATCCTGACGGAGTAAGAGAAAGTGTCATCATCCTCATCCTCCACAAACTGCTGTGGGTTAGCCGTCCACGCTTTGATCTGAATAAGCAGTAGTGCAAACAATCAGACCTGGCATCAGCGATTTAGATTTATTTATAATAACATGAACCAGGAAAGCCATTTCAAGGACGTGACTGCACTGTTGCCTCACCTGATCCTCAGTGATCTGCATGTACAGGATGATGTAGTAGATGAGTTCAGGCAGGGCTTTCTTCACTGTGCTCTTGAACTTGTTATTCTCCAGCAGCGTGTGGACAAACTCAAAAATGCTGAACACCAGATTCTCAAAACCCAAAACTTCACCTGCAAAAACAGAAGATAAAGATTTCTTTTGTTATAAGAAGGAATGAGGGCAAATGTAAGGGAAGTGCAACGATGGGATTTCCATGCTCACCATCTGAATCTACAGGGTCATCCACTTCCTCTGTGTAGTTTACTTCTGTTCTAACATAAGTGAAGATTCAGCTAAGGAATATTCAAATGAGAAGTACTAACCACAAGGTTCAGTTATACATCATCATCCTTACAAATTAGCTTGTGTTGGGTCAGTGGTTTAAAAAGAGGCTGGTCTATGTTCACTGAGCTGAATGAAAAGCACCAATAAAAAGGAAGTCAAAGCTCTAGACTGGTTCTGTTCTTTCGGTCGCCAATGCACCGTAAAGGATATAAAGCTGCACTTTCAGTCAGTGTGTTCCATACAATAGGTAAGATCTGCTGCATGGACGACACCATGGGCTTTGGGAAGTTCTTCACCAGTGCAGTTACTGCCTGCGAGAAGAAGCAGGAGATGAGTTATAGATCTGAAATCTGTCTTGCGTTTACTGACCAAAAATGCTCACATCAGCAATAGAATATAACCTGCAACCGTTCAGCTAAGCAACATAAGACAATCATTACAAAAATACTCCATCTCCATCTATTTAATACCTCAAACTCTTAGTCTCAATAAATATACAACTTTCAGTTCTCACTGTAAAATCAAGGCTCCTAAATCTCTCACCTTGAGGACTTCCATCTTAAGACCACTATCAGATGAGGGTCCATCAGGCATCTGCAGAGCCTGAACAAACGCCTCAGTGAACTGCTGCACCACTGGAAAGATCAACGCCTTGGCTGCTCCCTACACAAGCAACATGGTCAGATTAGAAATGCACAATTGATCCTGAAGGTTCAATTATGGCATTAGGTCAAACTAAAGCTAATTTACATACTCCTATAATGTCAGGAAGAATTTAAGCTTACCTTCTCAAGCTCTTCAATAGCGCAGATGAGGTTGGCACAGGTGGTGAATATCTCCACTGCTCTGGAGCGGGTTCGAATACTGTAAACCTGCAGCAGGTAGGGAATAAAATGAGCATCTGCCCAAATGAAAGGAACAATTACATTTTAAATAGCTTCAAAGATGAATGTGAGAATGCTTGTGAGATGGAGCCACATCTTGACCAGAAGAGAACACAAATGGGTCAACTTCCCACAGTGAGGCGGCTCATACACCTGACACTGGGAGCCGGAGCAGTACCTCAGCCATGGTGAAGATTTTGTACATTTCTGGTAAGATGACTGGAGCCACCAGCGGCATCTGCGTGTCAGTCACCTCCCGAGTGAACTCTGGAAACAAATTTGAAATGTGACTTCATTGTAAATGTGATCTTTTAGCCTTTAAGACATTCTTTTTAAAACAAGAAAAGTCTCGGCCATGTCTGCCTGTGTATTAGCCCCATACCTGTGAGGACCCTCATGGCGCCGTGCACAGCATTGACATCTCCACTGACCAGCATCTCCATCAGCAGTGTGAAGAGCTGCGGCCAGGCCTCAGGCCAGTCCCAGTGGGCGACGGCCGACACAGCGTATGCGACACTGGAGCGGACTTTGCTTATCGACTCCCGCAGACCGTTTGGCAGCAGCTCCCTGATGGCAGCTTTAGCCTGGAGGAGGAGAGCAGGGGTCCGACTACGTTTGGCTCAAAACGCCTCCACTGCTGTTGCGATAATAGGATCTACTGAAAAGTAACAAGCAAAAGAAATGTATCCAAGGTGGAGAGCTGGCTACCTGATCCGTGGTTTCAGGAGGCCTGAATTTCTCTGACTGGGAACACCAGTGAGTCTCCACATACTGTTTGAGGATGACGGATGCCAACTGCAAACAGACGGCACGATCATGATTAGCCAGATCACAAACGGTCACATTTGTGTGCCATTCACAGCGCTTAATATGATTCGCGCTCACCTGACGGATGGCGAGAGCTCCCTGAGGATCAACTGTGAGTTCGGCAAGATGGACGCCAAATTCTGCAACATGGAAGTATCAGGAAGGAAAGAAGGCAAAAAAAGAAAAAATGGTTAATGAAACACTAACATAAAACACATACATACATAAAATGGGCACTAAAATCACTCACTTCATATTAAAACTGTATATTGATTGTAAAACAACAGTATGGGAAACAAAATGCCTGAGCCTCTACAAAGTGCAATATCAAGTTAAAAAACACTACAACTAAGTATTTATTACCAATATTATTTAACTAGTAATTACTAGAAAAGTTATTACTTATCTAAGGAAGATAGCAGTTCAGTAGCAATAATAATAGACTCAAATGTAGTTATCTTGGACACAATAAATATTTTGCTGAAGCAGGTGCTTATTTCATGTTTTCCAGGAAAATAACTGGGACATCAGTGTTTAATCCGTGGGAAGACGCCTACTGCAACATGATAACAGTAGAGAACTGTGTGAACACAAGAAAGGAACACACTCGCACACACGCACGCACACACACAAATGTCCAAACTATATTGGCAAAATTCCTTTAAGAATGTGGGTCAGTAAACAAACAAGTAACAGTGCAGACGTGTCACAGGTTAAGCTGTTCTCTCAGCTGGGACACCATTATAAGTGCCAGTGTTTGGTCACCAGTGATGTACAGATCCACGCTGGTTTCAACCGGACCTGGAAGCGGATCTGAGGTGCATCAGCCTCAGCTCTGAACCAGCTCCCTGTCACTGGGGGTTTACCAAGGGTGACATCAGGCGCCAGAAGACAATGTTAATGCTGACAACGGTGCCGAGCGGCTGCCTCAGAGGGGGGCCGGCAGAAAGGATGAGCCACCCGACCATGAGCACAATTAATTCACCGGGGGCCACGAGGATCACGGGACAAACAATGGGACGTCTAGTGGAGTCAAACCTAAAGCCACCATTTGGCCCTTTAAGCTCATTAAAGTGAATGCGTTAAGACATATGATGTAATAACAGTCTAACATAATGATGCTGTGATAATAATAACGTGATGATGATTAATTTTTGCCTTTTTATTTAGACTCATAAGACTAAAGGAAAAATAAACCTGCTAAACGACAAATAGCAGGTTATGAAAACTTTATGGAGTTCGGGATCACTGTCGCTGCGGCCGACGATGACGACAGCCGGCAGCCTCCTGGGCGGGTTCCGCGGGAGAAGCCCCCCTTTTTCCCCGGCGAACATCTTCGCGGGAAAAATTGTCCACGGGCTCTCCACGGTTGCCATAGTGACGGCGGGCGATGACAGCAGCGCTAAGAATCCTGCTTAGGCGCCGTCACCTTCCGGACCACTGGAAGTTGGGTCTCGAGATCCCATTAGAAAGAAGGGATCCGTCTGACGGGTTCGGCGGACATTTCATCTGCTGCTGCCCTCGTTTGCAGGTGACGCTGTTCGGGTCTAAAAGCGTACGGGACACAATGAAAATCGTAAAAAAAACACCAATTCGTGTTCAAATAAAGCCCTTTGGAGGCGCAGAGCAGCGAAGCGGACTCCAGCCTGTTGCTGCGCTGCCGAGGCCGGGGTCCACATGTGCGCTATTGGAACCCGCTCCCTCCGGTGATCGTGGGACGGCTCGCTAGCAGCGACCTGCGCCGAGGCGCCAGTTTGAGCCACCGCACATTCTGGGCAGGGGACGCGCGCTTTATGGGATTTAAAGGCAACTTGTCCAAGTCGGGCTCATACAGCGTGGCCTAACTTTAGCCAGCACAGCCCCCGGCTAACGTCCCGACTGTTAGCTAGCGCCACTAGCTCAGAGTTAGCTAGCATGCGCCGTCCGCGGCGTCCCTGCGGACCACCGTGCCGGTACTGAGCGAGGACCCCCGGTGACGACGCACCTTGGCCCGCTTCGGTCCGGCACAGAGGCGCCACTCACCCTCTGTCACTTCCAGCACTTTGATCTGCTCCTCCGCGGCGGCGCGCACTTCTTGAGCCGGGGACAGGATGGCCGTCAGCGTCTCGATCAGGGCCTCTTTTAGTCCCTGCTGTACCGGGCCCGCGGCCGAACCGGACCGAGCACCACCCGCCACACTCATGCCTGCCGTGTTTTCACCCGCAGCCCCGCTAGACAAGTCAGACCAGCATCACCCAGGGAGGAGCGGAGAACCACAGCGGCGAAGCGCGCCAATGCATGGAAACGCGGAGGCGGGGCTAAAGGAGGCGGAAGTACATTTCGTCGTCCGGTTCGGCCCACGTGCTTTTCGGTTTGTCCGCTGCTGTTTGGGTGCTTTGGTTCCGTCTTGTGGAGCGGGGGACAACGACACCATTAAACTCGAACCCAAACTACCCTGACTGTATAAAAACACTATCTGGACTACGAGTTTGACATGAAGTTAATGTTTGACACTTATGGAGTATTTTCAGTTTTATAAATTAAAACCCTTTAATTCTTAAGGACAAAACTTAAACTAAACACATCAATGTTTCTATTCCCAAACTCAGGCCAATGTGCTGCCACTCTAGCAGGTTTTCATAGGATCATGACTGATTCACTTCAGTTAAGTTCAACCAAGTCAAACCAAAAACCTGTAATTGTAAACTGGTGCCACAAGGTTGTGTTAAAGTTTGTCCATCTCCTCCTACTCTTAGTGGGTACTTAGTATGTGCACTCAGTACTGTGCACATACACCAGTTACAACAACAAAGGCCCTCGTCCTTTAGAGCTGCTGAAACCAACGCTCCATCTTCTGATAACAGGTGTAGTCTCACCTGAGCTTCCAGAGGGGCTTGAACTTTCAATACACTCCTCTCACCGCTCCATTCTTTGCATAAATGTGGGAAACACTAAACCACTGTGAAATGAAACAAAGGAGACGTTCTTTGTGAGGCGTGATTGTTGGCCGGCGCACACGGTCGCTGTGGGGACGTGTTACAGGAGGAGGAATTGCCTCATCTTCTCCCCTCCACGGAAACAAACGGGATATCGGCAAGATTTCCACCAACGCCGTGACCCCTCCAGCTTTTCCAGTATTGCTGCAGCCTGTGTGGCATTGTGGATAGCACAGGTGAGGAGGTGTTGATGTAAAAATAAATGGCGACTCTAATCTCCTCGCTCATGGTATCACTGCCGCAGACCTGACGGATTAAAGCATATAAATAAAGCCAGAGACGCCGAGGCTCTGCAAAGTCCTCAAATAATTCTGTACTGGAATATTACAATGACGACACGGAAAAAAGTTCAAATCTTAATCTGGTCTTTACCCTCGTGGGCATTTTATGGCCCTTTTCAAATGTCAAAACAAAAGCTCTACACTGATTATGTCCACTCTTCTTGGCTGAAGAACTGTATGGAGACCTACAACTATATGCAGTTTTCTTTTACACCATGCAGGAAAATAGGCTCTGACATATAAACCTGGGGCAAAGCCACAAACAGTGGACGTTTTTGTTTGAATGATCTGAACCTGCTGCCCTGGTTTTGCATGTTTCAATATGAAACACATTCCACCATCTGCGCAAAGTGAGATGATTAGGATACAATGAATTTAAGACTGATGGCTGCTGTGTTAGTCTGATATTAGCCGGTGAGCCTGATTTTATGCTCTGACTGCATGTTGTCACATTACGATGAGCTGTGGTACATATCACCACTAAAATGGACCTTACTGTGCTTTCCTGGGAGCTGTTTCTACATCGTTGTGTCCTCGCTGATACAGATGCTATGGACACAATATAAAGACCTCGTGCAGAAAAGCTGCTTTAGCGGCGCTAGCTTTAGACACATGTAAATAAACAGGGCCTGACTGAATGGGACGTGGACCTGAGGAATAAACCAAACACTTAATACAACTGTATCTTTTTGTTTAAGCAAAAAGAATTTGGTTTATGTAGAAACAAGCAATGTTTTGCAATTTGATATTTCCATCTTCTTTGAAAGAGTTAAAGCTAAAATAAAAAAAAAAAAACAAAAAAACAATATTCATCTCATTGCACCCAGAATCACCACCTTCTGAAAACAAATGCAGATGTTACCGACAGAAAGCAAAGGAAATCTGGGGGGCAGCTCACAAGGGACAGATACAAGTGTACAGTACATTTTATATATATATATATATATATATATATATATATATATATATATATATATATATATATATATATATATATATATATATATATATATATATATATATATATATATAAAATATAAATCTGAAATATATTTTATATATATTAAATTGTGTTAGGGTTCAGCATCTTTCACTACACAGCATTAAGGTGGCAGATCTCGTTATGTTTTTTTTTCTTTTTTTAAAGTCCTATTTTATAAACCAGAGGAGAGTCTAAGCAAAACCAATGAGTCAATGAACAAACAAATGTGGGGGGGAAAAAGGAAACGAAGCAAGAGACGAAAGGCTTCCGCCCCGATCCAACGCTCTTCCCCCTCAGCCCTCAGGGGAGGGGTGAGCTAGCACAGGCAAGGTGGGACGGACCCGTCCAGCTGTACAGCGCAGAGAAACATAACTTACATATTAGCTCATTTTTACACGTACAGTCGTGATCAAGGCACAGGGATCTTCTACAAGTATTTTTTTTCTTCAGTAAAGTTGTACAAAATAATACATTTTACAGTCTGTACAAGAATAATAGTCCAGCAGTAAAATAAAGACAGACGTACTTAAAGCCAGGAGGGGGAGGAAGTGAGATCGGGAGAGGTGAGAGAACAAGACGAGAAGGTGATGAGGGGTACGCTGTGTGGACAGGAAGAGGACCGATGAAGGCTGGAGTGTGTGTATGTGTGTGTGTGTCTTCCAAGGAAAAAAATGTTGCATCCAGTCAGTTTCTTTTACTTCATGCTTTCTTTTGTTTTTCCTCATTAAATAAAATCTCTCCTTTATTTTTCACACCTTGAGTTGATCTCAAACAGCAGCAGAAGTGAGGTGGGTATGTGTGTGCGTGTGTGTGTGTGTGCGTGCATGGGTGTGGGGTGGGGGCTAGGTGGCTTTCAATTGTGCACAGAGGCAGATCACACACAGTGTACACAAACACACAACATGGCGTATAAACTAACAAAACTAAAAGTTGAATCGTGTTATTACAGGAATATATAGTATTTATATTTATATATATATATAATATATATATACATATTTATATACACACATATATAAATATCTATATATATATATAGCTTGGATTTTTTGCACTGCATGAAGTTCACTGGTATGCATGATTTTATGCTTTTGTATGATATTTTTCTTTTTTGTTTCCTGTCATCCCTCCTCGACTCCTTTCTCGTCTTCCAGCCATGTAAGTCTTTAAGTCACGCTCACATTCACAGGCAGCTGTTAGTCTATGTTGTCCATCATCGGGCACAAAAAAAAACAAAAGGCTCACAGCCCTCCTCTGTATTGTGTCCGTCTTTCTCACTTTCTCTTCAGCACGCGGTGAATAAACTACCTCACTCTCAGGATGCATCATTCAATTCAGCCTCTACCTGCTGTTGGTTTTAAAAGGATCTGTGTGGCTGCGATATGACATTATCTAAAGATTCTGGATGCCTTTCTGTAGTGTGCATGTACCTGTGTGTGTGTGTGTGTGTGTGTGTGTGTGTGTGTGTGTGTGTGTCCAAATATCTGAGTGAGAGAGAGAAAGAGAGCTAAAAGGAAGGTTTGTCCACACTGAGGAATTCCAGTCTTGACCCTCTTTCCTGGGTCAAAGTGAAGCCGAGTACAGCAGTCAATCCTGGTAATAGTTGATGAAACTGTTGTTGGCGTATCCTTAAGTGTTTCCTTAAAAAAAAAAAGAAAAAAACTACAACAAAAAAAAAAAAAACCTTTCCACCATTTTGTTTTTATGAAATTGTGTAACCAGAAGATGATGAATTAGGCTGGAGAGGAGGGGGAAGTGGTCAGTGGCTCGCCCGGTGGTCTGGTTAGGTTGGTGGAGGGGGGGACTGGCTAACTGGTAGTGAGGGGGCTGACGGGTGGGTCAGTGGGTCAGTGGCCGACCGATGGCCATCACAAAAGCTCGTACTGCCGTAGGTGCATTCTCTGTATGATGTCGCGACAGTCATTGAAGACACGGCGGATGTTCTCCGTGTCGACTGCGCAGGTGAAGTGCGGGTAGCAGTAATGTCGTCCGTCCCCGCTGGCTGTGCTGATTCGCTGGAAGAGACACGAGACACGGGAGGACAGACAAGTTAGTTTCACGTAACCAAACAGCCCTGTGAGATTAAAGCAACACCAAGTCATCGACACCACCTGTCGTGTGTGTGTGTGTGTGTGTGTGTGTGTGTGTGTGTGTGTGTGTGTGGCTGTTAACATACGTTTCATCCAGTTAACCATTATTTTTACATATCCATTTTATTCGTTGAGCTTTGTCACTGTCAACCGATCTCACTTCCTCCCCCTCCTGCATCACAGCTCCCAAATACAATATAATATAGGTTTTCAAATTCTTTGGCTTTTTATGTGCATGTTTAAGTTCAGGTTTCACAGCTAATTCACCATATGGATGTTTTTCTACCTACTCATGTATTCCCTTCGATGCTGGGATAATCCCTTATCCATTGCGGTGCAGACTGAACCGAGAGGAACACTGAAGTGGCCATCTGCAAGATTTCTGTTTAGATTTTTGTGACATCTTTGGTGCTGAGCGCTCACTGTTTTGCACAGCATGTCCATGAAAACATTTGCCAATCAGACAGTCAGACCCAACGGTTCTCTGTTAACTGCTTTTGCTGCTTCTGGACTTATAACATGCCCGTTCCTCTCGATGGCTTCTCAAACAGACACACACCTTGAATTGTCATAGAATTCTGACACCAAATAGTTGGTGAAACGTTCATTTAACTACGTGAAAGATATTGAGATATTATTATATAAAACCTTGCTGCAAAAAAATAAAATTTTAATTTGGTAGATGTTTTTTTAATACAGTATGTTAATGATATTAGTTGTGGACAAAATGAGAGGAATTGAGAGTGAGAGCATACTGAGAAACCACATCCTATGCAACAGCTCTTTGAAGATTCAAACTCATGCATTGTTCAACACAGATCCAAAACCCACAAACACAAGTATTAAATCCTATAATAAATGAAATATTCAACACTCAAATAGTAACAAGCAAAGCATGATGTACAAACCAGAAACTCGTCCCGGATGAAGTACTTTGCTCTTGTGACTCTGGGATCTTCACCTGGCTCTAGTATTGCTGTTGGAGAAGAAGTAACACGGTCACATTCAAATCACCTTTGTGACGTGTTCACACACTGATGAAGCCAGCTGCATGTGTCTTACCATCATCAGGTGTAGTGTAGCGTGCAAACTCTTGGAAATACTCCTCAATTTTAGACTTCCCTGCCAAAACCTTCTCAGCGAGCAGGTCCTGTTTGTTCAGGAAGAGGATTACCGAAATGGTCCGTAGCCACCTGGAGGGAGAAACCAGTAACAAGTTCAGTGCCAGATTTCTCTGGACTTTCGCCGATGACCCGAAAAACATTACAGATTCGCTGCAGGGGAATCCACGTAAGTGGCCTTACACCCTAATGGGTTTTGGCTGAAGAGCAAGAGAATATTTTACTTGCTGCCATAAACAACCCATATGCTCTTACGCAGACGAAGCGAGGAAGGAAGGTCTTCTCCCACTAAACACGCATCCTGAGCAGGAATGCTTATGCAGTGCTCAGAAAAATATATGAGGATAACATTATGTCCCCCTGCAGCTTCCAGCCCCTCTAACATCCAGGATGTGTTTAAAGAATGTCCTTTACAGACAAACACTGCATAAATGTCAATGACATTATACAATTATACAGAGACCACAGTGCAGAAAAAGTCACTATTAGGAAGAGCTGATAGCGGTCTTCTAGCGTAAACCCAGAGTCTTCACTCACCTGTTGTTCCAAATGTTCTTGAAAAGGTTGAGTGCTTCCTGTAGTCTGTTGGTCTGATTGTCTTCTCTGATCACCATGTTGTAGCTGCTGCTCGCCACCACGAAGATGATCGCTGTCACATCTGTATCGCAAAATCACAAAAAAAGCCACGTGAAACACACAGACAACAAAAAACAACTTACAATTAAAGCAACAGGAAATTAATAAAAACAAAAAATGCACCAACACTAATAAATAAGACAATAGCCGACAGCAACTCATTATGGACATCCTACCGTTAAAACACTGGATCCATTTTCTACGTTCATCCCTCTGCCCTCCAACATCGAACATGCTGTGATGAGACAACATTCAAATATGTTACAATCTTTACATACTGAAGCAAAGCGCTACGCCATGTGTGAAGGTCTACTTCAAAACAAACACTGAACTCACTGGAAGTTGACTTTGTCTATTTGAAACCTCGTTTCAAAGATCCCCGATGTCAGCACTCTGCATCTCAGCAGGTCCTGGGGAGGAACAGCAGAGGAACGGGGGTGACGTAAGAAAGAGGGACACGAAGATGAATAAGAGCAAGTCAAGTAGGAAAATGCAATTCAGCTTGAAAAGAAACACTGTTCACACCAAGCACATGAAGCAGATGTTGTCAACACGACATGTTTACATTTTCCCATCATTTACATCTTTAAATGTTCATAACGCTGAAACACTTTGTGTCGAACATCTCACCTGATCCGTGGGTGTGTAGTCGTTCTGCCGGACCACATCGACTCTGTCCAAGAAGCTGCAACAAGAAAAACAAAACAAAGATGGTTAAATTCCAGAATTACTATTTAGTTACACAATAAAACGTCTGCCTTCAGAACAGCATAGTGACACATTCAGTCGTTTTCTACTGCTCATGTTCGCTACATTAACCAAGAAACCACTGACTAACCAATGATGTTCGTGATATAAACAACACACCCCGGCACATTGGCGAAAGCTGGAGAAAGATGGAGGCCAGCAGGTCCTGAATGACCACCAGGGGGCATGTGTTCTAATTCACAGTGAGATCAGAGGCAGCCCGTCTGAGTCACCAGCAGTCGTTTGCTCCGTCAATGGAGCTGCTGTAGTAGGACTCGCACAGGAGACGAGGCGTGTGCGCACATCTGCGAGCGGTGCCAGTGTGTGTGTGTGTGTGTGTGTGTGTGTGTGTGTGTGTGTATGTGTGTGTGGGTATGCAGGCTTCCAGTGCGTTCAGATTAGCCGGGAACCCAGTTGCGTGTTAATTGTTCTCCTAAAGCGGTCTACATCACTGCTGCTCCCCTGACGTTCTCATGATGACTGCACCAGGGTCACCAGCTGGAGGTGACTGCTCCGCACAGGCCTCGAGGCAGAGCACAATGCTTTTACACCACAAAGCATTTAAGTTGTGTGTCCCAGGATGAAGTTTAGGAAATCAGAAAAGTCATCCATCTGCCAAGCTAAACATGAGCTCAGAATGAGTGTGTGCGGCCGGACAGGACACAACTGTTATAAACCGCATTTTCAGATGTAAAACAGATAGAAAAAGGCGCTGCTCAGTGGAAAGAGGAGTGGGCTGAACCTACGAGTGTTGCACTAGGCTGCATTGATCACACTCAAGTACTGCAGGTTTTTCCACAGTTACTCTTAAGGTGCAGCAGCAGAACACTAGCCGCGCTGAAGTGGTTCGTCCACAGCAGCTGTTTGTATGCGGGGAAGGGGAGAAAGTCACGTTTTGTCTCCAACGCGCAATAAACTGCAAGAGCGGAGTAAAATACGATCAGATTTACCCTGTCCTTAAACATTTGCACAGGCAACTAAGGAGAAGGCTAGTGTAAACGGAGATGCTTTCAGTTTTTGTAAAATTATTTAAAAGAAAGAAATTAAATATATTAGTTTACTTTCATGCAATTTAATTAGTAATTTAAAAATATACTGGCCGAGCCATTTGTCGTAAATAGCTGCTGATCTCAACCCGTGGCAGATTAATTTTAGCATCTGGCTGCTGGATGCTGACAATCAACTGTATTCTAGGAAGAAGTGGTTTCCAACATAAGGGTCGAGGCCTGCCGTGTGGACTTGAAATCTGATGGATAGCATCATTCACAGCGGTGCCTCTAGCAAAGTTCAACAAAGGTACGCCAGGAAAAGCAGCTTCATGCTACCCTCGAAAATCCAGGCTGCGTCGAGAAAACTCCAACTGTGAGGTTTAGCAGTAGCGGTTACGGGATGATTACACTGCGAGTTGGTAGAAGACGTCACAAATGAACACAAGTCACAGAACAAGAAGTGAAAAGAAAGGAAGGGAAGGTCCTGAGTTTTAGTTCTGATTTATGGTTGTTAAATTTAACAGCTCAAGAGTTATGGTGTTGTGATGGCAACTCCATTCTTCTAGCAGAGCATGATAAAATAATTTCATTGTAAATTAAAAAAAAAAAAAAAAAAAGAAACGCGTAAATCTTGTAGCCTGTTGTTAATAAATAACTCAAAGTGGGAACCCTATAATTTAGGTTATATAGTAAGCTCATTTTTAAGGTTCACTAACTGTTTCCTATATTACACATTTTTGTAAGTAAAAGAATGTTAATTAAAAAAATGTATGTAATTGTAATGTAATTTTTAGAGAAATCAAAACCACAAGCTCAGTGAGTGAGACAATAAAAAAATCAAGCACTAACTAAATTGCTAAATTGTGTCTTGTCTTGACTAATTCAGCAGGTACGCAACTTGCGTTGCGTACCTGCTGAATTAGCTGCTAACAACCCGGGCACATGTGTCTCCTGACTGAGCGTCTGCCCACTACTACATGGAGAAAGCTGAAAGGTTTGTTACAGAGGAAGCTGCCTCTGGAGACAAAGACGCGCTGCTCCCTCACATAACTAGGAATGTGGCAGGCCGGGGTGAAATGTGACAGGAGGGTTGCAGGTAACACACAGAGGAGCAGGGGAGGGAGAGAGGGGGGGGAGGGGTCCTGCGGAGCGAGACGAGAGGCACCGGGTGCAAATCTGAAACGAACGCGCACCCACAGACGTCGGTATGAAAACACACACAAAAGCAGTGAAGCAGCGCACCAGGCCGGTACCATGGGCTCCGCGCAGGGTCCGAGCGGCTCAGCTGTTCCCACAACACAGTGCCTCCGCTGTGCCAGCACACCCAGAGCCCTCGGTGGACCACTGTTGAGCCAAGCCGCCTGTTTCTGCCCCATATCCACGGCCCAGACGCTGCCAGAAGCGAACTTCATCCTCCCATAACATCCCCCGTCACCGCTCCAAAACACAGAAATAATCTGGATGTGACAGAATGTAAAAGCCATAGCTGTAATGATAACACCGTTAACATGGTGGCCACCGACATCTGCTGGGGCCAAACGCTTGTTTATCTACAGCTCTGGTCTGGGGCGTCGACACGCCCAGGGCAAACACACTGCTCAGTTTTTAGCAGTTCTCCCTATTAATAGGAGAAGTGCCAATAATAACCGAGCCCCGTAAGCCGAGCTAAATAATAGTGGCTGCCCCAGTAACAGAGAGGTCTGCGGCATATATAACCTACCCCATGTATAACCTGTTCGGGTTATTCTGGGGTAGCAGACAGGCTGGATTCAACTCTGGAAATACACACAGGACACTTGTCTGGCGGTTGAAAATAACCCAGTATTTCCAAGAAAAGAAGCAGCTTTTATTACTTCTCGTTTCATTTTTAGCTTGAAATCACGTTGCTGGTTTTAGGCTGAACAATTAACAGAAGTATTTATTCAGGACAAACAATACTGTATATATAACTGTTCAAAAACATTAATACAATTATTGCTTTACTTAGAATATTTGAAAAACTAAAATAAATTAATTCCATTTTAGATTTATATTTATTTATTTTATTTATTTATATATGTATTTAAATTATTTTATCCAAAAGCAAAAACTTTGCTTTACTTAAATATGACGTTATTCATCTTGCCAGATTATACTAGTTCACATCGTTAGGTCTACATAGGATTTAGCTAGTCTGCATGGCCAACACACTTTCAGATAAAGAAAATACAATGTGTTTAGATTTAAGGTCTACTCTTCTATTAAATCTATTGACACTAACTTGTTAAACTTTGTAACATTTTGATTTAAATTAATTGCATATGAACATATAAAAATGTTTGACTTAATCGCTCTTACAAATACAAACACACACGTACGAGTTGCACTTTTTCCAGCTCTACTCTAGATTTATTTACATCTTACAAGTTGTCACGAGTTCCACAAGCATCTAAATGTGAAATCATGCGGAAAAGAAAAATCCAAGCAAAATTCTAACAGCTGTTTTTAGAAAAAACTAATTCAATATTGCATTGATATGAACTTGACTTGGATTATTTTAAGCTGAGAAATAGACTAAAAAGAAAAACATTCCTGATGCATAAATAAAATGAAGCAACAGGTCAGAGTTCAGCTTAAAATAATGTAACTTACTCTGATTAAAGATATTTGTCAACAGCTTAAAATAAAGCTGTTTTTCTACAACTGATTCCATGAAGGCGTTTATTTCATTGAGTATGCGCTTCTCAAGACTGATGAAGAAAATGCCTTTATATTCAAAGTAACAATTAAATCTTTGAAGAGATGCCGACATTGAAGACTTTAATTTGTCATGTCTGAATCCCAAAGTCTTTCCCAGCACAAGACACAAATGAAGCTCCTCAAGCCTCTGAAACACAAAGTCATGTCAGAACATGGTCCTCGCGTTTCCTCAAAGTGGGGAAAAGATTGAGCACGGCAGCCGAGCGAAGCGAGTGGAGGAGCTCACTGCTTCTTTGTACGATAAAGCGTCGCCGGCCGATCCTTAATCAAACACACACACTCACCACATCCAGAGAGAGAGAGAAAGAAAAGAGAGCAAAGGCTGTGTCTGACATTACAGCGCTGCTCCAAAAATAGCTCCCTGGCGCCCTGGCCTCCAGCTTGGTTGTCATGGCGACAGAACCACAGGCGCTATAAATAGACAATCGGCTCCAAATCTTGTGCGACTGGAGTGGGGCCAGAGAGAGGGAGCGACAGACAGGGAGAGAAAAGGAAAAGAAAGAAAGAACGAGACAAAGAGAGGAAAGACAGCAGCGAGAGTGATCCAGGGCAGGAGAGAGAAACGGACAACGAGGAGGTCCAGAGAGAGAAATGCAGGGAATGGAGTGGGTTCAAGAGCGAGGGAGGAAGAGAAAGGCAACACAGAACGAAAGTATGAATTAAAGGAGGCAAGGATTGAATGTCAGAAAGTTAAAATCCGACCAAATGAAGGAGGAAACAGGAAAAAAAGTAAGAAAAAGTAAGGACTTAATTAAAGAATGTGAAAAAAGAATGTGAAAAACAGAAACACACATATGAGAATTAAACAAACCCACCAGAGACGACTTAACACGTGAGACCACGTCAAAATTAAAAGGAGAAAGGGGAAAAAGCCTGAATAAAATGAAAACACAGAAAAAGAATTCACTTAAGAATTAAGAAAACAACAAGAAGCCAAAGAGTTAAACACATGGAAGAACAAAAACACAAACAACTATTTTACATGGGACGGCTTTCACAAACGCACAATACAGTGAGACATCAGGAGCAGCAGGGGAGTTGGGGACCTGAACAAGTTGGAGTCAAACACCTGGATCAAAGTACACATCAGCACAGCGACGGCACTGTCTGCTGCCTGCACACAAGCCCAGGAAATCAGAATAACACCACGCTAAGAATTAGCAACGCAACCCCCTCCTCCAAATAAAAAAAATTGTCTTGGACCAATCTCTCACTCTCCCCTCACTACCTCCCTCCTTGCGATGAGTCAGAGACTCAATCCCAGCCATTTTCTGTCTCTGCAGAAACACCACTACGCATCACACAGAGAGGGGGAGAGGGGGAGGAGGGGGAGAAGTCGATCGGACAGGGACCGCAGGGACGGCAGCGGACAGATAATAAAACGCACAGGTTTTGCCCCAAGTTAAAGCCAAAGCATTGCTAGTTACTCACCAAAGTTAGGGAGGCGCTACCAACGTTTTAAAAGGGTTAGATCTCCACTGAGGCTTGATTCCAACACAGGAGGTCTGACCCCCTAATATGTGGGAGGTCTACACCTAAAGACTGTTTATAATATTGAACATGTTTATCTTTAAATTGTCATAAAATTATTGAATTGAATAATTGAAACTTTAAATTTCTTTTGTTGGATCAAATCAACAGTGTAAAACATTCTAGTTTACAGTCAATTAATATTATGTTTTATTTTTTTGCTGCTGCTTTTCTATTTAACAAATAGGACATTAAAAATGAATACTGTTAAATTTAAATATGCAGCTAACTAATGGTTGTTTAAATTACAATACTTTAAGTGCTTAATTATTTATTTTATAAAATGTGAAAATACAGACTAAACCTCAGTCAAGTCTTAAAAACCCAAGATGGCTATTTAATTAAATTAGCTCCTGGTTTAGAAATCAGAGAAAATGAATATTTACCATTATGAGTTCAGAAAACAAAATATTTGCCAATTAAATTCAAAATAATAACAATATACATTCATATTTTTTTAATCCATTTCCAATTTAGCAATTAAATTGACCTAGTTATGTTTATTGCCATGTTGCTGTGTCTCAGTAACAGGCACAACCAACTGATGAGTCTGCAACTATTTAACATCATGATATAGGCATGACTTTATTGACAACTAATGTTTTAGATATTCTTCACAGAGTAATATTAATAAGAATAATAGACATAAAGTAAGTAAACTAATCTTGTAAATAGATGTAATTACATCTCTGGTTCCTGCATGTAAGATCTACACAACATGCATACAACACATACAAAAAAAAGGTCAGCAGTGTTCACTACATTTGATGACTGCATAAAATGTAATAATTTCTGTGATTTTGATAAGAAGCAAAACAATGACAAACAGGTCACGTCAGGCGAGACACACCACACGCTTTGTGCGAGTCCTGTTAGGAGACAAAGGCACAACAGCGTGCACTTTGCCCACAGTTACAGCAACCTAATCAAGAAGGACGACAACAACGTCACAAATGACAACATGCAGGAGCAAGATGAGGGAAAACGGCAGGAGGGGAGCGTCGGCGGCGTCCTCCTCCTCGGACAGAGACGGCAAAGCATCGATGCTCTGTCTACTTCTTCCCTTAATATCGTTATCAGTGCGTGAACTGGATGATATGGTCAGCGTTTTAAAAAGAGGGCGAGGCGAGGGATGACATGACTTTTCCCACACTGATCGAGGGTTGCCGTTTTTACGTAATGCTAACAACCTTCATCAATAATGCTGAAGTTGTCTCCCTCCTAACACACTCGCTCATTCTTTCTCCTTCTGCAGCCTGCCTGTGTTAAAAATAGCTTTCCCCTCTCTCTTTCTGCTTCTCCGTTTACATAAGCACACGGAGGGGGGGAGGGGAGCACTTCCGGTCTGGCCACCCGGCCCAGCATCTGATCCATAACACTGGGGCTGCTGGGTGTAGGGGGGGGGGAGGCAAGGAGGAGAGAGGAGAGGAGAGGAGAGGAGAGGAGAGGAGAGGAGAGGAGAGGAGAGGAGAGGAGAGGAGAGGAGAGGAGAGGAGAGGAGGCAAGGAGGTGAGAGGGGGAGAGAGGAGAGGAGAGATCCCGCAATGCAGGGAAGACCTCTCTTCCTCCATTCCCATCTGTCTCTACATGAGCGTGCAGCTCTTCCTGTCCACCACCACGTTTCTTGCAGAGAAGCTTTTGCACGATCACCTGACAAAGATAAGCCTCAAACACCTGTGACCAAGCACACGGCCTTTCTTGCATAGATGGAGACAGCATCAAGTTTACACGGATTCAAACGAACCAGTGAGTGGTCTTAGTTCACGATCTACAGCTCCAAAAGTATACTTTTCCTGACAACCACCCGATTTTCATCAAGTGAACAGTGGTGGAGAGCTGACAGAAGGAAGAGCTTGAAGCTGTAGGAAACCTACTGATCAGGCATTGCATTATGACCACGCGTCCATCAGCCCTGACCCTGACCTGTCAAGGCCTGGACTGCACCAGCCCCCTGAAGGTGCGCTGTGGTATCTGGCACCAGGATGTTACCAGCAGACCCTTTAAGGCGTCCCAGTTGAGGTGGGACCCGGAACAGCCGTGTTTGTCCAGCACACCCCACAGATGCTGAGCTGAACGTTCAGATTTGGAACCACACCAACACCTCAAACTCATTGTTGTGCTCTTCAATCGGCCATGAACCGTTTCTGATTTGTTCTGATTTTGCATTATGCTGCAGGAAGAGGCCACAGTCATCAGGATCAGGGAACGCTGTTCCTGCGATCGACGGGTTATAGTGTGGATGTAACATCTACACGGATGACAGGACCGGACGTTTCCCAGCAGAACGCTGCCTAAAGCGCCACACGTGTGCCTGCTGCACACAAACAGCCATAAAGGTGATGTAAACGGAACCCGTGGTCCAGTTGGTGCTTTCAGCAGTGGAAGGGACCCGACGTTGGCGCCGGCCGGTCTGTGGCTGGACACCATCTACAAAACAGCTTGTGATGCCCCATCGATTCTGACACCATTCAATCAGAACCTGCATAAACCTGCTTTTAGTTTTCACAACTGTCTGGTTACGTTTGCTCGAGTGCATCTTCCTTCACTGGTCGGGTCACATACTACTTCGCACACACTTGTCAACACATACGCACATTACTCAAGGAACAGAGTTACCGAGCACCCGCCATCCAAGAATTGTCGCTGCATGTGACCACTGCGTGCCCTGGCACAGAGGCGGCCCAGACGGCCAAAGGAAATATCAGCAGAGATCATTTGAAGTTCTGCAGGTTTAGAGCATCCCGCCTGTTATGCAAATGTGCTTAGTCGGCTGAAACCAGAAAAGGAGACTCATCTGTCAACCCTACAACTCATCACTTCAGAGGAAGACAAAATGTAAACAAGCACCGCAAGATCTTAAAGGATAAGCGTTGTGAGGATAAACTGTTACATGAAAAGGTTCATGCACCTTTTTTAAAGTAAAATTCCTGTGTTAAACATTTTTGCAGGTTTTAGTGGCAAATTTACTCTCAGACAAACATGTTTCACTGCTGTTATTGATGAGTGCAATACACCGCCCATGATTTAGCAGCTGCTAGATCTACCTTTAGTACCAACAGCGCTGAGGAACACTTCCGTTGTGGTTCTATCACACTCTGTAGAAGGTCCCGTTCTCCTTCATTACATTGTATCTGTTCATTCCAGTTTGTGTGCACAGACTGTTATGGTCCCGCCGCAGCCTTTCAAAGGGGTCAAGTCCGGCCATTCCAAAACCCCAGCTTCCTTTGCCCCCCCCAGCCATGCTGATCTACTGGTGTGCTCTGGATCATTGTTCTGTTGCTTGACCCAGTTTGGAACGAGCCTTAACTGTCAAGCACGATCGCCTCGGATTTGAGTTGAGAATACTTTAGATCGAGGGTATGGGCTCTTTTGATATTTGTCTGCACATTAGAAGGTCTGACCTTAGGATGTCATTCCAGGAGTGGACGCTCTGGGGTTTCCACTCCTGGAAACTATGTTGACTACTCGTCCACATGGGAATAATCTAGCTCATTGTACAACTTTGGACATTTAATGACCATCTTCTTTCCTGATTAATGTGTAAAAACAGTTGGTTATCTAAAAGCATTGTTAATGTCTCTGCATTGTGTTAAATGGACGCCTGAACCTCCAAACCAGCAAACACAACCTTTGCACACGTGCTGATGATTAATTAAAGGCTGATAATTATCAGGATGTGGCTGCACACACACTCTGCCAAACATGATTAGGAGTAACATGAAGCAGTAAGGGGGTACTTAGCATTGCCCAAGATTTGGCTTTATTCACAGAAAAGAAAGAAATAAAAGAAACTAAAGCCAGAAATTGCTTGCACTTCATTGACAAAGCAGCACCTACAACAGGAGCTGACATGTCCACTGAGCCAAACGATAGCATTAAAAACATGCTGATGCATTTCTGACCTGTTGATAGAGCCAGATAAAAATTCAGTTTCAGAAATTTGAGTCAAATTATATTTACACCTATAAATATTGCCAACCTAGTCCAACCTAGACGTTTAAAGGTGTTTGAATATTTTGGTATATAACTTACTAAAAAAACATACTGTGACATTGTCAAGGTAGCACAGCATTTATTGTCACCTCAGCAATGCTGACAGACAAAAACCACATGTGAAAACACCCAAACGCTGCAGTGTGCGCAGGATTCTCTTCCGAGTGCGTATAAATAAATGTGTAAAGTAAATCGCCAAAGATAGAAAAAAGGAAGCATGTGTATGTATGTAGACATCAGCCAAAGAGACTTACTACTGTGCACAGTCGATGAGCTGATATTCATTGGACCTTTCCCAGCAGGCCCGCACACCCTCGTCCTGCCAGAGGATCTTTGCATGATCATAAAACTCCTGGAAAGAGAAAGATTTGTCTGTATCAAACAGCAGTTCTGGGTGAAAAATATATTATTACTTATATATACATATCACAAAAATATCTGTATGGAAAGTGTCCTTCTAAGCAGCAGCAAATATAACATGTACTGTCTCTCTGTGCCTTTCTGTGTCAAGGATTGTAAACTCATTTTTGGGTTCTGAATTGTTGATGAGACAAAATGTCAGTGGAAACTTTAACATGCACTTCTTTCATATTTTCAGATTCTTACAAACAAAACAAACGAATCAATCGAAAAACAAAAACTGAATGACAAAAGCAATAAACATCATCTGTAGCCTAAAGAGATGACACAATAAAAGAACATCTGTATTAAACAGATAACAACTAAACTACAGGCAGCAAATGATCAAAATAACCATTTAATTTGTGTTAACGACCAATGAACAGAGTCTGACTCATGACTACATTCCTGGATGGGTGAAACACTTAAGGGCAGATGGAGGGAGGCAGTGGCAGTCCCCAACTT
Source organism: Betta splendens (assembly GCF_900634795.4). Lineage (NCBI taxonomy): Eukaryota > Metazoa > Chordata > Actinopteri > Anabantiformes > Osphronemidae > Betta > Betta splendens. The sequence goes on along the minus strand of NC_040885.2, from coordinate 14,689,134 downwards.
GGTTTGGAGTTTAGTTCTGAGCTGTGAGAGAAGCAGCAGATGAGCAGGCTCGGACAGAGGCCGGAAACAGAACAGTTCACGGAGTTCATGAAGAAACGGAGAGCTTTGTACTGACACAAGGCTTGGCTGTCGCTACACAGGGGCCTATGTCTTCACTACAATCTCCATTTGGTCACACACACACTGTGGCCAAGCACAAACAAGCTATTATGAGCCATAGAGTTAAACCGTATATCCTTAAAAATACTCAACTTAGCTGAGAGAAGGCAGGACTTGATACCGGCCACAATGTCAATGATGAATAACAAACAAGTTTGAAAAACTGGTTGGGAAAAGCAGCACGGATGAATGTGACAACTACGATCCCAACATATATTAATAAGGCGTCTTTCTGATGCTCACACATCCACTACAATGGAAATCTGACAGTTCTTGCCATAAGAAGGGTTTTCACCTCCACAGTGCCCATATTTATTGAAAGTGTAAAAGAGTGTCTATACAGAGCATAGGTCTGTTCGAGAATCAAGGTACACAACACAGTGTAGGTCAATCAAGTGGTGTGGCGTTCAGGAACAGTGCGGAGTGGACATCTTCAAAAAAGATCAAACTAAGGTGAGAGGTCAAACAAATCCTGCATGTCATTCTGCCAAACATGAAAGTGTTACTTGAGGTGAACTGCGTTCATAGAACAGAGGGGTTTGGATGTTTTACCCACCTGGTCATAAATCAAACGTAGGACTTCGCTCACAGCAAGCTAACCAGCTAAATGCGACATTCTTGACTGTAACTGGTTTGAGTATCTGTTTGTACAAACATGCAGAGTCCTTTATCTGCTGCCCTCAGAGGTTTGTCCCATTCAATGCCTTTTTGTGAAAATCAAGGTTTTTTTTTAGAAGAAGCGTAGAGGATGAATGTGGAGCTGCCAAAGTAATGTTAGGGTATTTTATACAGGTGATGTTCATTAGACAAATCAGATGTGTTTGGTGGATAACATCTTCATAGATTATTGGGCAGATTTTGAGCTTTTAAAGAAAGCTACGAGAGGCTGTGCAGATTAAACCCAGACCTCACTCTTCCTCTGCAGCTGAAGACAGTATCAACCAGTTGGACTGGTTTCCGCCAGGCCCTAAGGCAGGAGCGGGAAGTGGTGGTGGTGGTGGAGTTGGAGGAGAGGCTGAGCCTTTCGGTTTCCTCCTCTATTCTCTGTCCAGAATACTTCACCAATCGCTTCAACGGCAGGAACTGGTTAAGAAAAAGCCAAACGTTTGGCTGCTGATGCTTCATTTAAACTTGCCTTGGCCTTGTCTGGACCGGCTGCTTCACTGCACACCAAAATGACCAAACTTAGCATCAGTTATCAGGTGCAGGTCAAGACGAAGACACATTCACACAGAAATTCTAATTTTGTCTCAATGACTGAACTTAAATACTGCAGTTCTACTACTTGCTCAGCACAGGGACATGATTTACAGAACCAAATATTCTCAAGCATCTCCTGATCACAACTCCTAGTCTCTGCAGTAGGAGGAACGCCAGTTGATTTCCCAATACTAGGCTTAATTTCTGTCATTGGATTCAAGCTTTACCACTCGAAGTAAGACAGACAGCACAAGAAGCAGGTAAATAAATAATAAATCCAGCCTTGGGACCAGCAGGGACTCCCTGATGGAGGAACCCAATCCCTTCGAGCCTCTGTGTTTGTGGAGAACTGGTCCCTCTGGGCTCATTTGGAGTTATTACAAACAATAAGTGTTCTCTGGCGGCATGGATCTCTCAGGTGAGAGGCTCATTCAATTGATGGCCCCCCAAGCGGGAGCACACCTTCTAATTGCCGACTTGCTGCGCGAACACAACAGGCAGATTGTTAACGGCTGCAATGGTGGGACCCTCACTCACCTACAGAACACCTAACAGGATTCAACAGGCAGGAACATCAGCAAAAAGCCACATTAATGATGCTGGACCAGATTTTTAGAGAATATCGATGTAGATCAGTTATCTGCCAACTAGCCATCAGTGAGATGCAACTTACTGAAGGAAATTCAAAGTCCTTCTGGTTTACTTGGTTGAGGACGTAATCGGCCCGGAACTGGTTTGCATGACAGGCTAACTGGCATGGCGGTGTGAGTGTAGTCATGGCAGCCACGATGGTCTGGAGAGAGAGAGAGAGAGAGAGAGAGAGAGAGAGAAGAGGACAAGTTCACGAACAACATCTATTTGCTGCCTGACATCAGTAACAATTTATCATTTTAAGTATCGGGTCACTATTACACACACAAATTAAAAACAAAAAACAGCTGCATTCTTGTGCATTTAACATCACTGCCATTGCCCAAGACCTGAAGTCATTTCTTACCTCTATAGCTTCTTTAATGTTGTTTTTAATATCGTGGATTTTCTGCTTTTTCTCCCTGTGAAGAAGAAGAAGAGCATTCAGTGAGAAAATTCAGCAGGACCAGTCTGAGCCACATCAGAGTGTAGATCATCTCTTTCTTAATATGTCATGTTATGGACGCTCCAGATGGACAAAAGCGTTTATTCCTCCTAAATGCTTACTGTTGTGTCCTTTCTGTTAGCAAAAGTGAAGATAGTGTATTTAATATGGTAAAGAATAAAGACAGTATCACTAGAATTATTTAGCTACGGTGGAAAGTTCACAGAATGCTGTAAATTTTAGACTACTGTTTAAGTTTTAACTACCAATTATGATGAGAACTAAGCAAGATCCAAGGTATTAGCCAACAATGATATGATCCACGTTTTGTCCATTTATTGAAGTGAATTTCAACATCACAGCTCTCAGTTTGTGCAATCTGTGGACTTCACTGATACCAGGAGCAAATGTTTAGAGTCAGGCAGGTCTCTGAATAAGCAGCGTTTGTCTAGTGAAACTCAGCTGCTCACACACCCTGGCCGCTGCGCTGGACAGTGTGGAACTATGCATAGCATCTGATTCTGCAGAGCGACGCACAAAGTACACGGTGCACTTTCATAAATAGTATCTATTATTTGTATTAAGAAACTTCGGTAAAGACAATGAAAGTGCATAACTGCATTATTGCATGCTGCTAAAGCTTAATGTGACTCTGACCTTATAGATAAGTATTATATTTGAAATTGTATTCACATTTTCTATATGAATAATTCTCTGTGGTCGTGAAATATCTGAACCCATTTCTTAGTCAGGTGACTACCGGAGGAAAAAAAAAGACCTTATTCCGACCGACTTTTATAGAATTTATACATTTTTGTGCCAGAGCCAGAAACATTGTGACAGAAAGACATAGTATTATTTGTGTTAATCTAATAACACTGCTCTGGGGAATTTCATCCTGATTTTATGGCACCTCTAAATCTTTTAGTCAACTGGGAGTCAACTGTTTTTTCCCCTTTGACAGTAAATTGACCAGGGCAGACAAATATGTAAAGCTCCAACCCTGCAACTATGATGACATCACTCACTGCTGTTGTTCATCACTGTATGCAAATAATATGCAGATGTTTAAAATGAGAAACCACTGCTGGGTAAAAGTGGCTTTAGTGATGTGACTGATAACAAAGGGAGAATCAAATTAAAACTTTGTAGGATATGAATAAACTTGTCGGTATTTTGTGACACCAGCGTCGCTCTGGGGTCTTGTGTGTTAAAAGAAACTACCGACCCATTCTGTTGTCAGCTCAGCCTCGCTCACTGCCTCCTCATATCCCTCTCCTGTATTACTGTCACTCCCCATCAACTATCTTCATCCTCCCAGTAGCAAACAACCAGAGGTGAAAAAAATCTGGATTCCATGAAAGCCACAAAAGCCAGAGACTAAAAGCAATGTCGGAACCAGAGGTGAACCACAGAGATCTTTTCAGAAATGACCTCATCAAGATGCTTCTACTTTAAATCTCATTGTAGGAAATCTTTTTATTTATATCACATCTACTTGAGATTGAGTTTTAGGAAATTCATTGGAGTGTCTTGTAAATATAAAGTAATCCCTCTGTATGAAAAATTTAATTTGTTAATCTAAATCTTTGTTAAAATCAGCCCTGAAATATTTGACTTTGTTTCACAATTAGGCTAAACTGCGTAGTCAGTCAAAAAAAATTACAATTGTTGTGAATAAACCAGGAAATCATTTTGTTTCAATTAAGACATTTGTTAAATGTACTGTAAATTTTGCTACTAAATATCAGCAGTCTTCTTTCAAGCTGAGCTTCCAGCTTCCAACTGCTCATTGCTGCTTTTGTCTGAGATTGCTTAAATTAGTTGTGTTTTTCAAACTGAAATAATACTGAAACCAAATGAACTAATTTAATGGTTTACCTACTCCACCCTTTTTCTTTGTCTATTGTTTGTCTTTTGAAAGTGTTAATAAAATTCTAGGAATCCTTTTGCTACTTTGTTCTCAGTGACATCCTCGTCCCCTTCAGCAGCTGCGTGAAGTGGACAGAACATCTGACTGCTTGGTGCTACTACTGCAAAAAGTTTCTACGGTGCACTTGTATTTACTCAGTGGTCCATGAACTCTCCATCATGACTGTGTGTTTGCTGAATAAATCAGATGTATTGTTGCTGGTGTGTGGAGTTACACAATAAAAGCATTAGATAAACCAACACTTACTCTGCATTGAAACCATTAACATGCAGTATCCGCATCTGTTTGACTATCGTGCTTTTCCCAGATTCCCCAGCCCCTGAAAGCAGAAACAGGACAGAGCGATAAATCAGATAAGTCAGTTGTACAAAACTACAGTATCGTGAAAGAAAAATTCATTCATCAACATCAGGGCACGGTTTCACAGGGCTCTTGTCAGATACAAGTCACAGGGTCCCACACTTTAACTTTCATTTCTTCATAGCCCAGTAAGTTTAACAGAAACAGTATCACTATGAGCAGGATGGTGAGACCTCCAATCAGCCAATCAAAGCTGTGGCTCAGGCTGAAGTCATTTTGCCTTTTCTTATCGGTGCTTGAAAGTAACAATGTAAATGTAAACAATGGATGTTTACTCAGGTAAAAAGTGTGACTAGGACAAACCTTAGTTGCTCAGTATTCTGCAGTACAGACAAATACTGGACGTTGAACTGCATTACATTTATTTAAAAAGGTATAGTTGAGTTATTTTTACTTTTCAGCACAATGAAGCGTAAAAGGTAAAAAAAAAAGGTTCCCAGCTGCTTTTGCATATTTTCCAAAGGCAGATCTCTCCCTTAAACATCCTACATATAAACAGATGCCAAAAACATAAAGTGTGGCATGGCGTTTCTTATTTTGTACAGCATATTTCATTTACTATAGATTAGCAGTGACCTGGGCACAACCAGACACAGGGTAAAATCCTGAGCTACTAACGTACATGTTTTTGTGCTTTATTTCAGTTGGGGGTTGAAGGAAGGCACTTTGTACTTTTACTCTGTATACTGAGGAGACCCAGGGATGCATCAAGAGGAGGTCATCAGGAATTAAGTCCAACTGGAAAACTAATCTCTGAATAGTGTTAAGTTAATGGTATTTAGGTGTTAAGTGTACAAGCTTTAGATCAATTTCAGATTAGAACAAATAAGATGGTCGGTCAAGGAAAGCTCCTAATCCTGATATGCTCCTAGTGCTCCAAGAGGTTTAGCAAGTTAGTGCCCCTGGCCTCAGGATCACAGCATGACACCGAGTCCTGAAGAATGAAGCCCAGAACCTTCAGCAATTAGAAAATAGCTGATTGGTAATAAATGATGGGTTTGTGGCCGCTAAAATACTGCAACAAACATTAGCCCGAGCGTCTCAAGGTTAGGCCTGCAGCCACAAACACGGCAGATCACACATGACTTCGCTCGAGAGAGGGGAGGAAAAATAAAAACAACGCGCAAAATGCCTATTGTCGGCCCCTCGGCCTGTGTAGTGCCTGAGATTGCTGCCTTCACACCACCGGCGTCCGTCCGTCCGTCCGTCCGCCGTCCCTCACATTCTGCAATCGTGCTCTATAATCAGCCGTGAATGCTGAGGACAGACCTGTGTGGTGTCATTACATCATGTGCGGCTGCTGCTTAAGGCCCAGCAATAAATACACTACGGTGGGTACATTATGGGACAGTTGCCTGGGAAAGTTAAGAATAACATTTGCAACAATACAGGAAGGGGTTAAAAATGGAATAAAATGAACACACAGGCGCTTTCACAAACACCTACCTAAGAGTAGTAGCCGGTGAGTAGCTCGGTATATCTGCTTGTCTTTCTGGAGCTGCTTCTCTATCTTTTTGTTGGCTTCCCTCTGTGCCTTCTCCTCATTTCGTTGGTCTTCGGTTTTACTATTGCCAAGACAGCCCATCTTCCCAAAAACCCAGTGATAGGCTCAGGGGGGAGGCAGGGTGGTTGGTAGGGTGGGTGGGTGGGTGCAGGCGGGCGGTCAGGGAGGGAGGGGGGTGCTGATCAGGAGAAACCCCTCGATCCTAAATTCCTAGACGGGTCCAGTGACAGAACACCTGGCTCAAAATGGGTGACATTTATGATGCCGCGTGAAACGGAGGTAAACCTGACAGGAGGCGAACGCTGGGTCCCACCGGGGTTGGACGCGATTGGATGTGGATGGATGTGGCTATTTACTGGCAATTTATCAATGGGAGATCAGTCGGAGGAGCGGAGTAGCGCTGCCGCCCTCTCGGACGCTCGATCCCCGTGTTTTTCACTGTAAATCCGCAATGAAGTCATCAACGCCGATGCGAGAGTGGACGTGAAATTCCCAGGCTTTGCAGCGCACGCGGGCGGCCGTCGGTGGTCCCGTTTGTGTGAGGGCGATCCGAACCGATACGCCGGCTGCTTTCCTGCTCTGCGCCGAATTTCCTTAGCAAATGTCTTCAGCGGAGCCCATCTTCGGCAGATCCCTCACGCTGCCATGCAATTCATCTCCGCTCACAGCCAGATCCCCGCTTCTTCCTCCGGACCCGTATCCCCCGCGTCAGAGATCTAATTCTGCTGGTTGTGTTCGAGGGCCCTTCGCGTTCCGACTAATCAAAGCGCATCAGAGGGCGGTGGGGGGGGATAAAAAATAAATATTTCCTCTTAAAATGACGGCATCTGAATCATCGGGCTGCACAGGGGCTTCTTTCTCTGCCACAAATCCGTCACATTATACGCCGTTCTTGGGGGGGGGGTCGTCGTTCGCAGCCTTATCGATAATAAGGCTTTTAATCCGGCGTCGGGATGATTTCCTCTCCCCGTCAACAGATGCTGGTGCTCGGCCGTTCGCAGGGTTCGACCAGACCCGACAAGAGGCCCCTTCTCCGTCCTGTTTCACCCACAAACGTTAATTTGTGTTTCTTCTCACATCGGGAAGCTTCTCCGGGCGAGCCAGGCGGTTTTCGTCAGCTGGGTGTCCTTGAATATAACGCAATATCCAGGTGATAATGACAAAATCCTCCGGTATTTTCCCGATTGGCGCAGGTAGAGCCCGCTGTCAAGTCTCTCGCCTTTTTGTATTCACTTTGAATCCGTATGGTAAAATATGGTTACATGTGCATGAGACATGAACATACCGCGGTGTTTTCAATCACTGATCCAACGTCGAGACACTTAGTTTTGCCGCCTAGACGCCGCGTCTGCTCCGAGGAACCGGTATGAGGAATGAGAAACGTTTCTTTGCTGTATTACTATGAATTATTTTTGCCCCCTTTTTTCTCGGAGAATTGTACATTGAGATAGATAGCGTTGAAGAGGTGGGGTGGGGCAAACGGCTCTCACGGAACCCTGGGAACGAAGAATCGTAGTCAAGTTTTCTGGAACGACAAACAAGATTTTCCGGTTGCAACCTTCACAATAAAGCTCAAATCGAAACTTCTCGTCACTAAGTTGATTGCAACCAATCACATTCAATAACGTGATTACCAATTAAACAACATTTGAATTTAATTGAAAACTGAATTGTGAGCATTAAACACAACCATACACTTTTTTCTCTTAGTTATTGGTAGTGACGAAGTAACACCACCGAATTTGTTCTCAATAAAATAAAATAAATAAATAAAATAAAACACACACGTAACTACAACGAGACACCATAAAGAGACACAGGTGGACACGCAGACACACACAAAAAATGTGCAAAATGACAGCATGTGTAAAAAGACCTTTAAAATAAAATATCAAAAGTGAGCACCGTGCCTATTATGTTTTTGGGAGTAAACAAACATAGACACAGGGAGAGCGTTCAGACTTTACAAAGAAAGGCACCTGGGTGACCCTGTATAAACCCAAGGGCCTTCTTGCTGTTGGACAAGAGTTACAATCATTTCACCATTAGGTTCTGAAATTTAATATATTCAGTTAAGATTATATTGTTAGATGTTTCTGGGGTCACCTCAATATTTTGTGCAGATGAGTCATATAACATCTTCTATTTAGTAGAAGCATATAACAACACAAGGAAACACTACAAAATATTTTGCAGAAAACATATCCATTATTGTCATGTTATCACAGTGCGAGTCATTCTCACATTGATTGGTAACATAATTAAAGTGGCATTAGTTTAGTGTGTGTATGTTCCATGATGTTTTCGGTTCCCATCGTCAGGCATTGATCAGCGCCACAGACATGCTTCGCTTTTGGTTTGAAGTTGAAACTACAACACTTCCTCTTTCCTCCTCGTAGTCGCTTGATCCATCTGGACTGAAGAAGGTTCGGATCACATGATTGCCCGGAGCGTCATGAAACCGAGGTATAGAAGGGGAGAGGCGCCTTCTTTGAAGCAAAATGATTATCAACCCATCCACCTTTTTCATCCGTCAATAATCGATAGCACTCAACCCTGTTGTCAAAATACTCACATATACTCGTTAGAACAAATACTTGTAGGAATAAAATGCTTATTTTTTCTGTGTGAGAATCGATAAAACCATCAACAAGTTAACGGTATTTTTTTATGTATAGAAAGCAACAAGATGAGACTTGACAGCTCGTTCTAGTGTAATCTGTAAACGGACCGCTGTCCAAAAGCCCCATATTAATTCCACATGACTTTGCTTTTTATCTGTCAAAGTGTGGAGTATTTGTTTAAATGTTGAAAAAATGGCACTAAAAGTTTATTTTGGCTTTTGGCTATCATGAAAGTGTTAAAAATTTACATTATTTTGGTAATACACTTTAAACCTTATATGACTTTTGTGCATTTACCATTGATTATCTGATAGATTTTACTCATATGTGATGGGTTTTCCCAATAACCTATAATAAAATGTTGTGGGTATGTATATAGACCTAACTTGTGAAGAACTTTATAGTGAGCCTCTCCATTGAGAACTCCAGGCCGCTCTGTTCAGGCCTTGTGAGTCTGGCAGAAGAGGAGCAATTGTTTTACTTCAAGAAGTCTTGATTATAGGCCCCATTCGAATCAGCTAATCCCACATAATGTCAAAACCCTAATGTTTGTATTTTAGGATTTCTGAGGGTAACAATCACAGAGTCAACAGTACTAGAGACCCACACGCTAAATATTTTTGTCAAGTGACTGTCTTAACTATTTTCTGTAGTGTAAGGATTTGTTTTAGTCAAGTAAAAGCAGCAGTAATGCATTTTAGACAACAGCTGGATGTTCAGTCGATGATGAGACTAAGCAGTGAAACGTTTGAACTAACCAGACAGATGTCCAGCTACCAGAAAAAATACATAACCTGATCAGGGAAAATACTTGGATATTTAAAGAATGAGAACCTGTAATAGCAAAACATAAGAAAAGCTGCCAGCACCAATTTAAATGGAGCATCTATCTACAAAGTTAACTTTCCTAACTAACTGAGGATATGCTTCACTATTTTGATAATGTTTTATATTCTTCAGTTTATATTTTATATTTATCTTCTGATTTATTGAGCTGAAATATGATGGGTAACCTTCCTTTAAACAGACCATTTATACCATGTTATTCTTGTGTTGGTCCTCTAGATGGCGGCATTGCCACCATTGTGTCCACACTATCCATCCACCAATCCATCCATCCATTTTCTACCACTTAGTCCCATGCAGGGTCGGGGGTACTGGCCGGGGGTATCTATTGGCGAGAGGCGGGGTACACCCTGGATAGACATACCACTCAGACAGACAACCATTCACACACACACTCACGGGCAATCTAGAGTGACCAATGAATTTAATGCATGTTTTTGGATTTTGGGAGGAAGCCGGAGAACCCGGAGAGAACCCATGCGAAAACGGGTGAACATGCAACCTCCACACAGAAAGTGGCCCGCCCCAGGAATCGAACCCGGTCGCTGTGAGGCTGCAGTGCAGTCCACTGCACCACCGTGCCCGCACTAGTCTCTTTATTCACCAACTTTGACTGAAGTGTTGAGTATTTAGTATCAGTTGAGTGTTTTGGGGAATGTGGATTTTTTTTATAAGAGTGGTACGCATGTGGTAAAGAAAATGGTCCTTACATACCTTTAAGGGTAAACATGTGGGAGTAACATGGGTAAAATATGTGTTTGTTTACAGTTGACGAGTGGTCGGTTATCTGAAGCGGAGCAGACACACGCGGCCTCTGCTCATCTTCACTACACTTCCTTACTGTTTTTCACGTAACCGTGTATCGTTGCACCAGCTGTTTCCCTTGGAACAATTGATAATAAATAAATTAGACATATTAAACTTTAGTTTTCACCTTTGCTATTCTAAAATCATAAGAACAAGATCTATGAAAATGGTCTTTTCTTGAATCAAAATATTGTATGCATTGCAGTTTTAAATGACATATTTATAAAAATATATTGATACAAACATGATATATTTAAAAAAAATGCAAACCATAATATTGTTCATGTGTGGGTCTTCATTCGGCGCAGTGCATGGGTCCATAACACACATTTAGCCACTAGGGGTGACTCCCTGACATCACACATGACATCACTGTGGTACAGTATAAAAGACTGGATTTCAAACTGCATGTTATCAGAGACCCCCAGCTCCTCTGTTCACTGTAGCTCCATCATCATGCGTGAAATTGTACATCTGCAAATTGGACAATGTGGCAACCAGATCGGCTCAAAGGTAGTGAAATACGTATCTTTGTCTTCTGTGACATGCATCAGGCCTGACTTTAAAAGATGTGGATGACACTCTGACATAATTATGTTTATGTCCATTAATGCCCATTATATAAACTAGAAATTGTGTCTCTAATAGATGATAAAAGTCTATTTTAAAATGTTCAATGTTATTATATATGTTTATTTATATATAAATATAACATAATTAGCATTTGTTGGGGCTTTGAATGTTGCCCCCAACAGTTGTGACTGACACAGGGTGTTCCCTGTCAGACATTGAGGGGAAAAGATAAGGGCTGAACTGGGTGGAACGTTCCTTTATCATCACTACCACAAAACAAAAAAGACAAAATACGAAGATAATACTGAAAAAGTGACCCATAATTTGTGAGCTTGTAAAGAATTAAGCATATACTTCAAATGTTATTTTTATTATTATTTATTTATTGATTTATTTTTTTATTATTAGCATCTGCATATCATTAAACTGCCCCAAATTTAAAAGCTAAATCTTAAATGCTGAAATAAATTCTTACATGTTTCTATTGTGCTTCTAGTTTTGGGAAGTGATCAGTGATGAACATGGGCTCAATGCAACAGGCCTCTATGAAGGCGACAGCCAACTCCAGCTGGACAGGGTCAATGTCTACTTCAACGAGGCACACGGTAAAAGACATGATATCTACTGCAACATGTCCTTTTCACAGCTGATCAAATAATATTTTAGCTTTCAGAAGTAGTTTAAAAGTGTGGACATAGTTACAGTCTCTGCATTGTTAATAATCGCCAATGTTTTCCAGGAGGAAAATATGTTCCCAGAGCGCTGCTTGTTGACTTGGAGCCTGGCACCATGGACAGTATAAGAGGAAGCCGCATCGGGGCCCTTTTTAGGCCGGACAACTTCATCCATGGTGAGACAAATAATTGCTACATCACCCCTACACCACTAGGCCCATAAACGTCTGGTGCTGTCATATTTAGGATCTGGTAAAAAATCCAAATGCTATATAATTTTATCCCCAAGATTTATTAGGTTATGACAGATATTATAATTAGATTACCACACGCCTTTATTTTGGTGTTGCAGGTAACTCTGGAGCTGGGAATAATTGGGCAAAGGGTCACTACACAGAGGGAGCAGAGCTGGTGGAACAGGTGATTGACAGAGTGAGGAACGAGAGCGAGAGCTGTGACTGCCTGCAGGGCTTCCAGCTGGTCCACTCGCTAGGCGGTGGCACCGGCTCCGGCATGGGAACCCTCATCATCAACAAGATCCGAGAGGAGTACCCCGACCGGATCATGAACAGCTTCAGCATCATGCCGTCCCCTAAGGTCTCTGACACCGTCGTGGAGCCGTACAACGCCACCCTGTCGGTCCACCAGCTGCTGGAGAACACGGACGAGACCTACTGCATCGACAACGAGGCCCTGTACGACATCTGCTTCCGCACGCTGAAGCTGACCACGCCCACGTACGGCGACCTCAACCACCTGGTGTCCCTGACTATGAGTGGGGTCACGACTTCCCTGAGGTTCCCGGGGCAGCTCAACGCAGACCTGAGGAAGCTGGCTGTGAACATGGTGCCCTTCCCGCGTCTCCACTTCTTCATGCCGGGCTTCGCCCCGCTGACGGCCCGCGGCAGCCAAGAGTACAGAGCCCTCAGCGTGCCCGAGCTCACCCAGCAGATGTTTGACGCCCGCAACATGATGACGGCGTGCGACCCAAGGCGAGGGCGCTACCTCACGGTCGCCGGCGTCTTCCGTGGAAGGATGTCCACCAAAGAAGTAGACGAGCAAATGCTCCTAATCCAACAGAAGAACAGCAATCACTTTGTGGACTGGATCCCCCACAACGTCAAGGTTGCCGTGTGCGACATCCCACCCCGAGGCCTCAAAATGGCCTCCACCTTCATTGGCAATAACACGGCCATTCAGGAGATATTCCGACGCGTGGGTGAGCAGTTCTCCCTGATGTTCAGACGAAAGGCTTTTCTGCACTGGTACACAGGAGAAGGCATGGATGAAATGGAGTTCACTGAGGCCGAGAGCAACCTAAACGACCTGGTGTCAGAATACCAGCAGTACCAGGACGCCACGGTCGATTCAGAATGGGAAGCAGAGGATGAGGAGGAGGAAGGGCCCTCGTCAGCAGGAACAGCCAAGGTTCAGTCTCTGGTCGAGGTCAAACTAGGAACAGTGACTGAAACGAGCCAAGAAACTGTAGTTGAATAGGTCTTGGTGCAGGTTTCATACCATTTACAAGAATGTGGAAATGGAAATTTAAACTGAGGAACTATGATGTAGTTACTTTTATGTCTTTGTTTAGGGTAGATAGTCCTTACTTCATAAAATGCTGTGCTCTGATATGTTTACACATTAGCGCCTGTTGTCTTGTATGGTCTCTACTTATATATTATTTATGTAGTACTGTTTATATTTGCTTTTTTCTTTACACAAAATATTACAAATCCATGGTGATTGTTTTGCATGTATATATAAAATTCTTTATGTTGTACCAATTTATAGCTATAAAATGAAACTGTTTCTTTAATCAGTTTTGCATTGGGTGACTTGTATATAATTTATGACGGTAATTAAAGCAGTAAATACAAAAAGTGGGAATTTCCTATATTTTTCTGTTTCTAATAATTTGTATCATTGTACAGAACTAAGCTGAACTGCAGTGATGGACAGCGCTGACAGCACAGTGATAGTGACACAAGTACACGTTTCCGCCCCGTTACAAGTCTGGGGCACAGAGATTATGCACATCTTTGCCTGAGAGTCACTCAATGATAAGCAGAAAATGACGCGGACATGACCTTGCAACACTGCAATAAAGTCAAGTGTACTCATTTATGTGCTGGCATGAAGATTAAACTGAGGTGTAACTAATGCACTTTAGCCTCAAACTGGTAAATGAACACAAAAATAGATGTTTTTAAACTGGGTTGGCAGGTGTAATATCTGTTTTGACAACTATTTTATCACAGTATCTAGTCACAGTAACGCACTAACTGACTTCGCTCATTAACCTACTTCATGTCCATCTTTTAACGGAACCTTCAACCTTCACTGAGGTGATTCATTTTGTAACATCCGTTACGACATCACCACTCGTGTCACAGCTGGACGGACAGGGCACTAGTGGCCGTCTGTGCATTTCACTGAAAGGTTAAACTGGCAACGCGTTCTGCGGTTCTGTGGTCCGCAGAACATTACGAAACACTTTCACCAGCTGTCCTCGGCGACAGCGAACGGCACGTGGCGCGCGGCATTAGCGGAAGTGCGTCACGACACCCACGTGACCGTTTCTCTGCAGTGGGAGGAGAATCGCGATTGTCTTTGAATGTACTCCGGTCCCGTCAGTCAGTGTGACTTCCTACCGGCTTATCCACGAGTCCACCCGGCGTCGGTCAACACGGTAAAATATGAAGATCTGGACGTCAGAGCACGTATTCAAGTGAGTAGTATTCAGCTGCTTTTTATTCAGCCAGCGGCAGATTGACAGCGGTTCAGCGTCTGGTTAACGCCAGCTGGCTGCTTAGTTTATCAGGTGAACCGCACACATGGTTAATGACACAAATCCCCGGCTTCAAAGGCCGAGCTCGGCGACCTTAAATTGTTAGTGTGACTAGTTCGCGTGCTGACGTCAGTAGCGGCGTTTAAAGCGTTGAACGTAATACATCTAGATTTTTCTTTTTTCCTTTTAAGACATACCTTGCTTTTGCTTGGCGCGTACAGACCAATCATTTAACAGCACACAACAAAATAATGGCATATTGTTGTTTCGACAAACATAGAGACGTACTGGCGTTAATAGTGGACTCAGTGCCGTCGCGCTCTGGTTGCAGAAAAAGACGTACAAATTACGTAAGCGAGAGGCGGGATCAGCCCCCAGCGCGCGACCTTTCCCCCACATTCTACTGCCGGTCTGCGTCACCAGACCACGCTTGTTCAGACGTTTCCCTGGCAACCGCGGCTCCATACACAATAACGAATTGAATAAAACTGCCGTAGTTACTCTTACTGTAACGGAATATGGTCTGTCAAGTGTCTCTTATGTAAATAAATAAGCTATGCACAAATATTTCACGCTAGATTTAAACTCTTTGTAAATGTAAAAGACACCAGCTTTCATATATATTATGCCATGATAGTACTTTTATTACTAGGGCCATTCATGCTTAAGTGCTATTTTAGTTCATTTCTAAATTTATTAAATTATGTTAAAAGTAAATTACATGTTAAAATGAATGGGATTTTTTTTTTTGTAAAGCCATCCTTGGGAGACCGTGACCCAGGCTGCTATGCAGAAGTACCCCAACCCAATGAACCCCAGCGTGATCGGCGTGGATGTTTTGGACAGAAGCATCGACAGACAGGGACGCCTCCACAGTCAGAGGCTGCTCAGCACAGAATGGGGCCTTCCATCCATAGTGAAAGCTGTAAGTTCCAGTGGCCTGGCGCTGCAGTCTGGTGCTTCTCTGTGCTCTTACAGCTGTTATGATTCTGTCTTAATCAAATTATCAGAAGTATTTGAGCTTAGGTAACAAAGGTTTGCTCATTGAAATGCATTAAAACAAATTTAAAAGCCCCACTCGTGCCTCAGCTAACATGTCAGTGGGTTTGCTATCAGGCATGAGTTAATGTCTTCAGCGTGTGAGTATGACCTTAAGCTATTTCTGTCCAGGGCTGTCGGCATGGCCTGTGCCCAGATATTGTACCACAGCTCGTGTTGTACAGGACACGCTAGTGCCATTTTTATCAATGCTGAGGAGTAACCCATAACAGCATGTGATGTAACTTTCCATCTTCAGGTCAGCAGAGTTTAAACTAGAGGTCATAAGAAGGCTGAGTGCTGACAGAGGCTATTGGACTTAACCTATCTGTTTGCCTTTGAATTCAATAATGCTAAGTCTACAGAAAAAGTTACCCTGACATGTCTTAATCTGTGTTTTCGTCAGCTGTTGTTCTTTAGTACTGACCTTTGCTTAGATATCTGAGGATGGCGTTAACATAGAGTACAGTATGTACCACAGGCTGATTGGTAGCATATTAACACACACATCAATAAGATTGTCTCAAAACTAAATCATGGCTAAGCCACGTATGTGCTAGATGTATCGTAAAGACAACTTCATTCAAAGTCTGTTTGTGTTCACTTTGTCATTGGACGTGTGTGCTTCTTTGTCATCAGATCATTGGCAGCTCCCGAACGTACACGTATGTCAAGGAGCACTCAGTTGTGGATCCCAGGGAGAAGACCTTTGAACTTCAGTCCTCAAATGTGAGCATTGAAACATTCTTGGACTAAGTTGTACTAGTTGTGCTGGTTCTACGGGTCGATGACTCACCTTTGAACAATCATTCAACCTACTGTATGCACTGTCACTGTGATATGAGCCATTACATGCAGTTTTTCAACGTTTAACAATTTGTCTCTACAGATCACTTTCACAAACATGGTATCTGTGGATGAGAAGTTGACTTACAAGCCACACCCTGAGGACTCAGAGAAGTAAGTTTTTAAGTGTAGAGATTCGAAATTCCTCTGACAGATACTCATCTTTACCTGAATATTTGTCATTTAGGCTTTTCGATTATTATTATAGCATTTTTGGGGTAAAATTTTAAAACCACTTTTTTTTCAGAACACTACTGACTCAGGAGGCCATCATCTCAGTGAAAGGTGTCAGTCTCAGCAGTTACTTGGAGGGAGTTATGGCCACCAGCATCTCTACTAACGCTGGAAAGGTCAGACAAACTATTGGTCTAGTGGGATCCTGTGGGATGCCTGAGCATTTCTGTTTTGTCTCTCCCTTCTCTGGACTAATTCTTTGATTGTTTGGTTCATCAGGGCCGTGAAGCCATGGAGTGGGTAATCAAGCGAATAAATACAGAAATTGAGGAGCTAGCAGCCACAGCACGTGGGACCATGCGCACTCCAATGGCTGCTGCTGTCACTGAGAAATGACCCTGGCCACGATTGTTGAGCAGAGCTTAAGAGAGACTGCATGCCAGTACAACCAGCCTTCCTTCATGCTGCACTGAAGCCGTTTCAGTGCTTTTGTTTGTTTTGTGTTACTGGAGGGTACAACTCATCCATCTCACATGCTTTACAGTCTAGATTACATATATTTTTAACGGCTGACTGCGGCACAAAGGGATCCTGTGCTCAGCAGGCTACAGTGATGGGAGACTTTGGCAGGATGAGAATGTTGGTAGTAAACTCAGGGAATAGTTTAAAAATGTCTGTTATCTGTATATTTGGAAACATGTAGCACCGACAGACGCTTCCTGTGACCGGAAAGCACAACAGAAGTGCCACGCTACCTTTGCCACCACTGTTTTCTTTGTAGAATAAGAATACCAGTGAATCATCTCTGGCATGAACTCTGTGTTTACAGCAACAAGATTACCAGCAGGTATGCGTCCGTAAACCATATAGAAATGACTGAGGAATGCTCCTGTTGATGTATGATGTCAGACGATACTATGTTAAGGCAGGGGTCGCTGCATGTTAAGGGTACGTGCAAGTGGTTTCTGAGAGTAATTGGTAACAGTAAGATGTTAGTGAAATGTTTCAATCACGTTTTTTTGTGCCATCTCCTCAACAATGTTCTCTTGCGGGACCTGAGTACTAAGGCACTCTGTACCAGGCAATGCATACAAGCCTTAATGTAAACTGTATTTTATTGTTATGTAGTAACTAATATTAACATATTTAAGTCGAATTAAGGGATCAAGTTACATGCCATATTTATGTTTTGATGAAGTTTTGTAGAAGACCTTTTCCAACACTAAGAATTATACTGTACCTCAACATGCTTCCTTCCCACAGCATGTGTTAGTGTGGGCAGAGACCTCTGCTCTGGCATTTATTTGCACTTAAAAAAAAAGAAAGCTGCTACACATGCTGTGGGAGTTAGTAATTACGACCTACTGTTTAAGAGAAAAATGTGGGTGTGTTTGAGAAGGTCTTGCTTTATACAGTTGTCAACAGTGTTTCTTTAATTTAATTTTTTTACCTGTAACAGGAATATTTATTTAGAGAAACCTTTTTTGAATGAGTAAATTGCGGCTAGGGTTGAAAGATTTACAATTTGCTATGTTCATGTTGTAATTTGTGCATTTTGCCTTGGTGCCTCTGAGAAAAAATGGTTTCACCAAACGTTGAATATGGCAATAAAATAATGTTCTATAGAAAGCCGTTGTCTAGAATTCTTCATAAATGACACTTCAGCACTAGTACGTTTTAGGTCAATATGAAAATGTTTCTCAAATGCATGATGAGAGGACAAGGTTCTCATCAAACCTGCATTCCAAAGGTTATTGTTAGACTGAAAAAAATTATAGTCTACATATTTTACTAATACCTAGGTGTGAACTAGGTCAACTACATTCTTAAATGCACCAATGTGTTGGCTTAAATATAAAGAACACATGCTGCCACACTGTGGTCAAATAAAATACATCTATTTCAACTAATTTATTATCTCAAGGAGAAGTTTTATGTAGGATTATTGCCACTTTTTAAGTTTTTCTTTCTTTCTTTTTCTTTTTAGTTTATGACACTGTTGCTTGCTTACTTTGAAATTATTATCTGACAAGAAATAAAAAGTTTCATAAAAAAAGTTTCATAACAAATAGGGGAAACAAATTTTAACTACACCTTTGCTGTAGTGAGCGAAACTATGTAAATAATAATTTACACAAGTAATCATTAAAATATTATATAAATGTCATATGCTTTATATTCAGGTCCAAAAGCATAATCCTAATAGTTTTCACCCATCAACCCATAGTGATATTTCCTGTACCTGAACTCTTCTACCATTCTACTTACTTATGTAAATTGTGTAGAATAATTTACTATACTACACAAAGCTCAATCCGCTCAAATCGATCCCATCTCCCATTCACCTTCACCGATACAACGATTTATTTACCTACGTGCCTCTTTGCAATGTCGCAATATTGCTTCTTCTTGAGGCGAATTTTTTTGGAGAGTGAATAAAAGTGAGTTATGTGCCCTCATTGCTGCTGCCCCCTGCTGCCTTGGAGGCCATTGTCTGTGACGTCACGGGTGTGTTTTTCCTCACCCAATAGGGACCAAGAGCTAGCCTTCCCTCAGCCAATCGTAGCCTCTGATGTTTTTAAAGGCTTTTAACAGAGGGACGTTTGAAATTAAACAAGCGTTGTGTGGGGGAAGTGATAGCCAGCCACGATAAAAGCCCAGTTAGTTCGTCTTGAAGATTGGATTTAGTCTATGTTAAAGGCCAATTAACGTTGCTGCGATAAGTGGTTTTCACAGGATTTTTGTTGTAAGGTTGCTTTGGATGTTCCTTATGTGTGTCGCTAGCTAGCCGCAGACTTCAGCTGTCGTCAACTGGCCGTGCTAGCTAGGCCAACGCTAATTAAGGATAATTTAAAATCGGGGCAACTTATCGGGCTGAGCTTTGTCTCGATAACCGCTTAATAAACCATTTAGGTAAGTCCTGTTGTCGTGAATAGACACTTTTGTTGGGTGTGTTGCGCCATGCCAGGCAAAGCTAGCGCTTAATTTGGTGGCTAGGTTTTGCGTCTCTAATCTAAAGACTAACTGCAACCTCGAAGGTGAAAGCTAACACAACTATATTTGTCACCGTGACTCTTTTGGTTATGTAGGTAGTGTTAATACGTGCAATAGAAATACTGTAGTTGTAAAAATGTGCTGTAGGTATGTAGCAATATATTGCTATAATTGCTGAACATAGCTAAGTAATTGACTAGCATTAGACATGTGAAACGTAGTGACACTACACACCCAGATACATTTATACCTGACCCAAACCTATTTAGGTAACTGTCTAAATGATTAAATACCATCTTTCTTTTAGGACTATGGACCCTAGGCTCAAGCAGACAAAGGACATAAAAGCTCACAGACCAGAAATGAAGGTAATGGTCTATTTTACTCTGATTCTAAAACAATTCTAAACTACATTTTTATAGATTGAGGTTAATTTTCTGAGCTGTTTCTCTATTTAGTGATGTGTAAGGTAGCACTTGATTTTTCCAATGCAGGGGGAAATGCATCTTCTACTGTAGCAAAAGTAAAATGTCTATTGAATTGAATGGAATGCGTCAGATTAATGTGTTCCAAGTATTGTTAAAAACATGACTTGTCTGGCGCTTAGAACTTGGCACATATCATTGGAAGCAGAAACAAAACAACAGAAAATGCCAGCGGTATGAATGAACAGTTTTCTTAAGCTATTGTTCTCAGTGTTTAATCGGGTTTTGTTTGCAGACAACTGGTTATGGACCAAAACGGATTCCTGTATCACAACACTCTCAGATGACTGAGAAAGCTGTGGTTACACCAACTCCACATCAACGGGTCCTAGGTTTATCAAATGGACCTCAGCGCATTCAGCGGCCCATGAGCCACCAGAAACCAGTGACCCAAGTCTCTGTTGCTCTTAAGTCAACACATCCCTCTGATCAGAACACAAACCCTGCTAGTCAGAATGGAAATTCTGCACCACAGTCAAAACCAAGTTCTCAGCAAAACCAGCCAAAGACAAATGTGCCCAAGATCACCCAGGAATCGGCCAAGCCACCACCTGAATCAGCAAAGCTGGAGAAGCAGGAGCGTAAGTGTAATAAACAGTTGGGCAAAAAAATTTGTATGGGAATAGATTTTACATTTAACTATTCTTTATACTAGACAAACCCACCAAGAACGAGTCTGCAAAGGCCTCTTCATCAAAGTACGACCGTTATTCAATATACTTTTTTTTTTTTTTTTTTTTTTTTTTCATACAAGTATCTTTTTAAAGTCTCTAAAACTTCTCTTGCTCTGTTCACACAGACAACTTTGGAGCCTAGAAAACTTTGACATTGGTCGTCCTTTGGGCAAAGGTAAATTTGGCAATGTTTATCTGGCCAGAGAGCGACAAAGCAAGTTTATCCTTGCCCTGAAGGTGCTATTCAAAAAGCAACTGGAGAAAGCTGGGGTGGAACATCAGTTGAGGAGAGAAGTGGAGATACAGTCTCACCTGAGGTAAACTGTGATGGAGCTACTTTTTGTGTTCCTTAACTTTTACACTCAGTTAATACTGGAGAATCATGTTTTATGTTGTTTTTTTAATGTCTGCTAAAGAAGAATTTTAAAAAGATTAAAAAAAACAAAAAAAAAACAACAACTCTTAATCTGCTTGTGTCCTGCAGGCACCCCAACATCTTGCGCCTGTTTGGGTACTTCCACGACTCGTCTCGTGTGTATCTCATTCTTGAGTTTGCGCCCAAAGGAGAACTGTATGGTGAGCTGCAGCGCTGTGGAAGCTTTCCTGAGGACAGAAGTGCCACGGTACGTTTGCCAATTCACAACCATTTTTTCTGAAAAATGCATGACTTCTTAGCAGTTGATGCAGTGTAATTGTTAATAAAACTAGTACGTAATAATTCCACAAACATCATTTATGTTTATTTAGAGCTAGATTAGCTAGGTTAGCAGGATTTTGTCAAACTCTATAGTGGTGCATGTTTTCATTATTCTTTATCCACGGCATTCTAACTAGTACGTCATGGAGCTAGCAGATGCTCTGAACTACTGTCACTCCAAGAAGGTGATCCACAGGGACATCAAACCAGAGAATCTGTTACTGGGGGCTAATGGAGAGCTGAAGATTGCAGACTTTGGATGGTCTGTTCACACACCTTCCTCCAGGTAACAGGATCCTGTTTTGCAAATGGCACCTTTTTTGTTTAAGTTTAATGCTGTGTTGTAACGTTTAAACACAGCCTCAAATCTCACAGACTAAGCAAGGGCCTACTTCATCAGTTACACTTTGCTTTATCAGGAGGTCCACGTTGTGTGGAACACTAGACTATTTACCTCCAGAGATGATTGAGGGAAAAACGCATGATGAGAAGGTGGACCTGTGGAGCCTTGGCGTTCTTTGTTTTGAGTTTCTTGTGGGCAAACCACCCTTTGAGGCGAAAAGTCATGAGGAGACCTACCGCAGGATATCAAGGGTAAGTTGTGTTTTTAACAATGTTTCTGTTGATATAAGCAACATGTCAAAACACTTGATTTCTTTTTAAAAGCCTGTAAATTTGTTCTGTGACATTAATTTATTTTCAAAGACTTAATGTTGCAAGACTTGTGTTAAAGACGTCGCTATTGGCTCAAAGCTACATAACATTTATTGAAATGTCTATTGTCTGTTGGTTGTTTTTGTATAAAAATATGTTGAGAAAGTCATGTTTCAAACCCTGTTTTCCAGGTGGAGTACACATATCCTGCACAGACCAATATTAGTGCCGGAGCCAAAGACTTGGTTGCCAGGTTGTTGAAGCACAACCCAATGCATCGGCTGCCCATCCAGGGAGTTCTGTCTCATCCCTGGGTTGTTGAGTCCTCGACTAAGAAGCCGACAACCCTGAACAAGAGCGCAGCCGAACAACCCCTTTGTTCCTGAGCCAGCTTCTGAGGTTTTTACATGAGACTAATGCAAACACAGGCTGCACAAAGAGGTAGAACATCAGACTGCCTGTTCTAACATGGTGCCTGCCTGTATTTTGAGCCACTAGCTTATTCTTTCTCTGTTCTTATCTTTTTTTTTTGTCTTACAAATGGCATCTCATTGCCTGTAAATATTTCACTGTTTTTCTATAATTATAAAAGGTTTCGCGTCTTTCTAAAATGCCATTACTTGAAATAAATAAATTATCCTTTTTAATGGAATGTCACTTTAAAACTAACTGCGTCGAAGGTATTGGTTGTCTACATTCAAGTCTCAATTTTCAAGCTTTTGGTAAATGAAATTTTAAATTCAAGCTCGTCCGTGTGTTCAACTCGTAGTGATGCTCAATGCCCAGCAGAGGGCGCCAGCGACTCAAGGAATCTCAACAGGACCGACATTTTGGTTAATATTAATTCCACTGTCAGTGTTAATACCAGTGTTCAGCTATTAAATTTATGCTGAAGTTAAATGTCTTTTCTCTTAAAATCACTCTAACGATTATTTAACGTCTATGTGGTTTGCTTAGTTTAGTTTTACCGGGTAAATTCAAACCTTTTTTTTTTAGATGGACCACTAAATGTGGGCTTTTATAAGATTTAAATGTTTTCAGAATTCGGACCAGCGGAATTGTCAGCTGTTTTTAGCGGACTAAAACTGAATTGTAAATAAAATGCATGAGACCAATAGTGACGTGGTGTTTGGCGGAGTTTAGTTCAGTGTCCGCTGGGTGGCTCCCAAACCGTGATGTTCAACTAACCTCGATCAATACTGGAGACGATTAATTACCGTTGATTCTGCATGTACGTTTTCATTTGTGCCTTTGGTCACCTGTAAGCTCAATACGGGTTTAACAGGCAACACGGCCTCGTAGGTAAAGGACAGTATGTGGTTTAGTTTCACTGTGAACTGATTCTCCTCCTGCGTTCGCGCTGGTCTGTGAGATCATACGCCCCAGAAAGTCTGACGTTACAACATCTGGGCATCAGGCCACTCGGAAGTAAATGGTTTGTCCAGATGTTGAGCAGAGAATCAACACAGTGGTCGAACAGCTCGGGCATACGGTCCGATGCGCGCCTGCAGCACACAATCTGCCGCGTGTGAGCGAGTGGCGGACGAGGCCTAGTGGAAACCAGCTCGATGCGAACGTTTGTCCAGAAAATCCAGGCTCGAGTTTTAAACGGAGCACACCGACACACGAGGATCTAGCGCGTGATAAAATATAAACGCCACTGTTTTCTCCACCATTTTCTGTCTTTTTATTATAGAGGGGGAAAAAAAATACATGTTCTGACCGTTTTCGATTTACATAAAACCACACACATTTTTACAATATAATGTCACTTATTTCTTTATTCTTTAATAGTAATTTCACGATATATGATAACGACTTTGAGATATACATTCCATCTTTTTGAAACCACAACAACACACTACACATACGGTTTTATAACATTTCCACAGGACCCATTGGATTGCACAGAATGAAAAATGTCTGTATGCACGTTTTCCTCTAATGGTCTTTGTTTTAGATTTTCAGACATCGAATTTCGGACACGGTGGTCTTAAATAAATTTCAGAACAGGCCATGTTTTTTAAAATGTGATGTAAAACAGTATCTTTGAATCGAGTGTGCATTTCATTTTCGGGTCCCCATTCCGCTGGACTTTAAGCCAATTGTGGGCATTTAGCACATTTAAATATTGGTTTTCGACGCTTGAAAGGTTGAATTAAATGTCGGGTATTAGGTAGAAATATGCATAAATTATCAGAGCTGAAGAATTTGGAGGATGTTTCATTTCCACTTCCCAGTTTCACGGTGTTTTGTGTCTGACATATTCTACATTCAATGCATAGTTTATGTAGCTGCTGTTTAGGCCCCGTTTCGTGAGCTTTTTTGTGATTTTAAACTGCGCAGGGGAAAAAAGGCCCAATTCTTTTCAAAACTAAACGCCGCGTTTTATTTAAATAGTTCTATATGCATTCATGTGCTTCTACTGCTGGTTATTGCCGTTGTGTTACTCGTCTCTCTGGTTTTTCTGCGTTTTAACATCACATTCATTGCCCATAATCATATTGCAAATCACCTCGATAAAAGTGGCTTTTTTAAATATATTTTTAGACCGTTTAAAAGAAACTTAATCAGTAAATCACATTATGCCGTCTAATGTCCTTCCATCACACACTGGAGCGTTACATGAAGCGAAGTCTCATGTGGGGAAGCACCACAAGAGCAACAAAAAGACAAACTGCCCTTTTTGCAATTTAGTTTAAGGTCAATATTGTAAACGTTCACTCCACTGGAAAATATGTATATGTACTTTTGCTCGCATATTTATACAACATATACTGTCCATATATTGTGTTGTGGATGCATTAGATTCCTTCACAGCCGCCGCCTCTACTTCTGTGTGTGCGCGCGCGCATTTTTTCTGAACGGATGCAAGACTGTATGAGTGCGCGCGAGATGTCGGCGAGTGTGTCCCGCGCGCTTTTACGCATGGATTAAGCAGAGGGGGCCGCGCTTGTCGGGAAGTACTGTGGGGTTTTTTTTTTATTATTATTTGAACAAAATGGGTGTTTGCAGTTAACATCTAGTTCAAGCGGTGGCTCGCATCTAATCTTCTATGTTGTATTTGAAAGCCTCTATGAGCCCCTCCATCGAGTGGATAAACCCAGATATGCTGCATATACCTCCTATTACAAAGATGGAGACATCAAAGAAAACCTGATGCCACAGCAGCTTTCTCCATAAAAGCTTGAGGTGGAAGAGACTGGGAAGTAGAAAGCACAGGCCCGCGCCCGTCAGGCTGCCGGTGAGACCCATGAGGAGGGCGAAGTGCGGCACGTAGATCGCCATAAGCAGGGTGAACACGACAAGGCTGCAGCGGAGGGTGAGTCCCCACGACTTCAGGCGTCCGTCTCCTCCGTAGCAATCCGGGAAGTACGCGCGGCCGCCGTCCTGGAAAAATGTCTTCTCCAAAACCTCGACGGCGGCGAAGAACGGCAGCGGGTACGACAGCAAGGCTTTGGCCACCAGGAAGATGTTGACGACGGCTCGGATGGTTGGGGGCAGGTTGTCCGTGATGACCTCCTTGGTGGCGTCAGCCCAGGTCAGGTAGGCCACCAGGGCGAACAGGCCCTTGAGGATGCAGGCAGCGATGTGAGTCCAGTTCATCATGCAGTGGAACTCGCTGGGCCTCTGCATGTTGCCCTCCAGCGACGGCAGGAAGATCTGCGAGGTGTAGCTGAACACGATAATCCCAATGGAGATGGGGAACTTCTTGACATCGATATAAAACTTGACCTTGTCCCAGGCCCAGTCCCTGGCTCTGGACAGGCAGTAGGCGATGACCAGGATGTTGATGACAAAGTGGGCCAGCGTGCACAGCAAGCTGAACTTGGACACGGCTTTCAGGTTCTTGAGGAAGGCGCAGGGCAGCAGGGCGGCGGTGGCGATGATGGCCCACGACTTCTGGGAAATGGGCATGTTGGGGAAGCTGTTGTACATCAGGTTGCCGCTGACCACCACGTACAGGATGCACGTCATCACCAATTCTATGATCTGGGCTACATTCACGATGTGGCCGCCCAGCGATGGGAATCGGGGCGCGCAGCAGGCGTTGGCAATGTCCACGTAGGAGTCCCGCACGCGCACCAGCTGCCCGTCTTCGTCCTCCTCGTACAGGCAGGCAATTAGGATTTTGCCCGTGTAGCAGCACACGACGGCGGCGAAAATAATGAGAAAGAGTCCGAGGTATCCTCCGTGCAGGATGGCGTAGGGCAAGCCGAGAACGAACATCCCCTGGGGACACAGAAAAAGAGCGAGGACACGTCGTGAGTGGCTCGGTTTCGGTTCTGACGCGTAAAGGCGCGTTCAGACACAGCCACGTTGTATTTTAACGCGCTGCACGTGGCCCGGCCCGACTCTTTTGTCGGATCTCACTCCCACCTTTCATGTGGTGGGTTTTCCACTTTGCTCTGAGCGCGTCCGCCCGCCTCTGACGTCACCGCGGGCCGAAGGAGACACGCGGTGACGTCACGGTGGCTGCCGTGAGCGCAGCTTTGAAAAGGATTGCGTCTAGGAATTTTTGTCGCATAGTCTACACACAGAGAGACCGAGACTCCTCTCGAGTAAATCCCGTTTGTTGCTACAGTTTAATGGTTTAAATCTACATTTTCTTCCACTAATTTCTGACTGATATTTCGCTCACTGCATTATATTTACAATTATATTTGAGTACAATTCTGCTTGCACGAATCTCAGCCCATTTCTCAACTCGACCTAAATTCTGACAGTTACGGTTAATTAAGAGGATGAAGACGGGCGTGGATTCGGTATGAAATGATTTTCTGATCCATCTTTTGGCAGAGGAACTGTTGGGCGGACACGCGCGTCTGTGGCATTGGCATCCACATACAGACAAAGAATGCGTACTTTGGGGGGGTGGGGGGTGGGCACAGGGTGCAAGCTGCTTCCCTCTCAACGCGCTCCGCCTTTGCTGTTCTTAAATCTCTAAGAGCTCTGTAGGAGACGGTGACAACATGACTTCTGTGTGAAATCGTTTCTCCAACTAAAAGGACTTTCTCTTAATGTCTTACGGACATTTTTCTTTAAACCTGTACCTTTTCCACAGTTTGTTCCCAGCTCTTCTGTTTCGTGCGTCTTTATTTCAGAGACGCCTTTGCGCGCTCGCAGGTGCGTCTGGCTCAAACGCGGCTCGGCTAATTACCGCCGGCGTCGGAGCCGCTCGCTCGTTGTCCCCGCGGTGCGCTTTTACCTGAATTGCATTCGTCACGTTCCAACCCGCCTCCCACGCCGTGATTTTTGGTCTGACTTCAGTCAACTCGTTCGTTGGACCCCCGTCCTTGGAGGCGGAGTGCGGGGGGCCGGTGCCGTCCCTCTGGTAGTGGCTGTCCCCCTCCACCGCGCCTCCGTCTCCGCTCCCTTCTCCCGTCATCTCATCGGACGTCAAAATGTCCATCTGCATCCCTTGCCGGTGGTCGTAGTCCAGATCATCGCAGGCGGCGAACCCCAGAGCCTCGTCGTCGGTCGCGGCCTGAAAGCCCATCCTGGCGAACATCCCGCTCACCTTCGCCTGGGATTTATTGGACACAGTCGTGGCCGCGTTTGAGAGTTTATTGGAGAGCTTGCTTCTGATTAACGTCGCCATTTTTACTCCTGTGTCGATTCGCAAATGTTTTGCAGCGTAATTAGGTGTTTTTCTCCCCCAGTCAATAAAAACGCGAGGCTACTTTGGGTTGGAGCTGGTTCTCCGCATGAGATAAAGCCGCAAGGAAAAGCGCAAGGTCTGTTTCGAGACACCGACGGGCGTCAGTTGCTACCTCCACTTCTTGGTCAGTGTGCGCCTGCTGCCTTCGATTATCCCCAGGTTCATGTCACCTTCAGACGTCGCCGCTCCGTCTCTGCATCTTGGCGCTGCGCTGTGACGCTCGCCGACTGGCGCACAAGTTGTCGGGCAGTTCAGCGGCGTGCGCAAAAGCCTCTACGCACGGCGAAAGACGCGCCACAGGTTCCCGTCTATTATATCGCTTGCGTCGGGGTTATGGGGCGGCGCGCGGCGTTTCCAGGAGTCGCTTGATGGTTTTCAGGTCCCTTTGGCTGATGCCAATGCGGTACCGCGGAGCCTGGGGGGAGGCAGGGAGGAGGCACGTGTCCTCATCAGCCTGCCAATGCAAAGCACGTCTCCAGTCCTCTCAGTGCCCCACCGGGAGAAAACGGCAAAGATTTGCTGCATTTCTGGGGGAGGTGCTTGCTGAACCCCCACCGTCGCCACCCCAGCCCATAATCTATAATACTCATTCTAACGTCCAATGGCATTCCGGGGGCCTCAAATCTTGCATAACTTTACGCGTATAAAAGGAGGCTGGAATTTGCCGAAAACCTAAATTCTTTGGACCAGATTGAATCCAAGTCCAGGATTTGTTATTTTACAAAATTCAAATCTCCTATTTCCACTTATTTCAAACGCGGAGAGGACGTGGAGCATCAAAATAGTAACCTAAAAGGTTTCTGGGATTATACGGATTGAAAAAAAAACTTACTGAGTTTGTTGTTGATGAGGAAAAATATTTTCGCGCATTTTGCCTTTGGTAAATTATGGTAAGATATAGAACTGGTGACGCCGTACTTCTGCAGACCATTTCAAAAAGTGTAAATGTAAAATCTGATCTGCTTGTATCCATCTGAAGCCTTCATTCAGAATGCGCATTCATTCAGCCATGCATCCATTCATTCAGAATTTGATTGTGTCTGGGAAGCTGACGTGCGGTGTCTCGTTGAGAATATCAGCACGTTATGAGACGGCGTTGCTCTAAAATTTGAGCAAACCAGCCTGAAAATGGACTGAAGAGATTAAATCATCGCCACCAGGTTTCTTTTTAAGAGCGAGAATGCGTAATGAAATTGTTTTATTTATTGGATAGAACACGTCTGTTAAAACGGATGGATATCCTAAAATAATTCTATTTTCCTAATTCATAAAATAACTTTTTTAAACAGAGCAGATTTGCATTTTCTCCCGTGCTTCGTTATAACGATTCCGTGACTCATCAGAGTTAAACGCCTTAATTGCGCTGAGACATTGCTGTAAACGCTGTGTTGACTTTGGCTTGTCACTAGGACTCTGCGTCCGCCGCGCTCAGCGTTTCCCCCGGCTGCAGCATCAGACCGCATCACCACGACACAAAGCCGCGGCCTGGTGCGGCTCGCTAAAGTGGCCCGAGCTCGCGCAGTGCAGTGTAACACGGTCCGTGGCTGTAAACATCCAGGCTATTTGCATTGCACACGGAAAAAAGGCCTATTAACGTTGTCAGTCTGGTTTCTTTGAAACAGACTCCACCTCAAAGCGAGCGCATGAGAGTCAACCTGATGATCATCATTTGGCAAACAAATGTCCATTAAGGTGCTGCTCATGTTAAGAGCAGCTGTTAATATGGGTCAGACATTTAAAGAAAGGAACAATAACCAAATTGGACAAATAGGCGCGTCTGTATTGTTTTCATTTTACAAAAAATTATTTCTACAAATAAAACAATTAACCTCTTCGATGCCAATTAGGGCGAGATGCGAGAAATCACAAGGAGACAATGATTTGTTTGCGTCATAGATTGTTATTTTACGCTCATTTCTCGTGGTGACCTCGAGGCGATGTTCGCATGAAATGAAGCTGCAGCACGAGGCAACGCATTCAGCGACAGGCTCGGATGCAGATCGGGCTACAGGCCGTCACGTATCGGGCCTGCGCATCTCTGCAGACCCCGAGTCTGCTTAAAACCGCGACGCCCGAACAATGAAACGCACCAGACAAATAAATCGTTCTCTCCGGCGAGCTCGTGCGTTTTGTGTGTGCTTGTGTGTGTATGTGCGCCCGCGCGCGTGTGTTTAATTTTCAGTTGTGTGGGGGGGGGGCGAAAATTGCTGCTTTCTCCTTGTCTGAATGAATGAAAGAGTTAATGACAGAGGCTGTTATCAGCGGACTGCAGCCTCCTCTGATCTGCGCCCTGCGCTGTCTGATGGAGTGTGCTGCAAGATGAAAAGAGCAGCTCTGACACCACCAGCCAGAAGGTTGGGTCGGCTACACACCTTTCCACCTCCCTCTCTACACATGATAATAACAACAACAACAATAATAATAATAATAATAATAATAATAATAATAATAATAATAATAATAATAATAATAATAATAATAATAATAATAATAATAATAATAATATAATGTTAATAGTGATATTGCACCATTTTGGAGATTTGTGTGAAAATGTCTACATGATATCAGACTGTTCAGCTTCACATTTTCCTGCATCTCGTCCTCCACGCGTGTCTGCGAGCCGTGCGCTTATCCGTCATCTCACAGGGGGAGGGACAGTGATTCTCGCAGTTTATCACCCGTCCCGAGGGGCACCGGGTTGGGGCTCGGTGCCGCGTCTCCGGAGGACCCACATCTCCGTCAATAACACAGAGGGCCAATCGAAGCTCTTTATCTGTGGCTGCGTTCGCGCCGCCGCGTCCGAGCGACAAAGAGCGCAAAGGCGACGTGCACCACGGGGGCTTTTATGTTTTTCGCTGATCAAAAGCCAAATCCAAAACGGCATTGTGCTCCCCACGTATGCTCGAATTCATTTCCTCCAGTGTATACCCCCCCCCCCCCCCCCCCGCCTCCACGGTGTTTCACCCCCGGCTCTCCTTTTTCACATTACACACATGGATGAGCTGGCACAAGGTTCTCCGCCTCCGTACCCCCCCCCCCCCCCCCCCACTCGACCACGACCCGACCACAGCCCCCACAAACCACAAAATCTGAAAGCATCGTTTTCAGATACAGTCGAAACATTTTCTCTCTGTGAGCGTATAACACAACAAGTAAACATATATGTAAAATTAAAAATGTAAAAGGATCCTCAGACGCTGCTGTGTTGTTGACTGGATACACGTTAGTCCACGACGCCTGTCGACGGAGACAATTATTCCCCCTTCCATTAAACGTTCTCAGTGTGACAAGGTAATGACCGGGCGTGTGCGCGTGAGAGCGTGTGTGTCAGAGAATAGATGGGAGATGTTTGAGGCGCGACCCACATTGAGCCAAGATAAGAGGGAAGTGGCGCAGGGACCCATGCGCAGGTTAAGTCAACAAATCCCGCACAGGCCTCTCCCGACGCCCGCAACGTTCTTAGTTTGGATGCTGCAACCAGAGATTTGAGCACATCTGCAAACTCGAAACGTTCGTTCTTTGCCACATTACCTTTCATTTAACCCGTGGACGCGTGCCTGCTGCGCTTTGTGTCGCCAGCGCAGCCAGGCAGAAAACACCACTCATCACTACTGATTAATACAGGACAGGGAAAAGGCACTCTGGGCTCTCTGGGGACTGCAGAGGAGGGAAATTAGCCCACATCAGACTAATCAGTGGACCTCAGAGTCTATTAACATTTGCATCACAATTACAGGTAGCACGCTGCCACTGTTAGCCACTAGATCGTTGGTCGGGCTGTCTGCGCTGCGGGGCTCCGTGCAAATCGTTATGAAAGCGAAGGGAGGTTTGAGAGGCTCGCGGTGACGCGCAGCAGGTTTCAGCACCATGGACAGCAAACGCCCCCTTCAAAACCCACCAAACGCTGGTTTCTTTGCTTTTAAACCGAAGCATCAACACCATCAAAGTGTTTTCGTTGTCTTTATACCAATATCACACTCACAGACACAATATAACACTCGCTGTAACAGCAGCTGCAGACAATGGACATTTGCCCTTGTGTGGTCCAGTCCGTGCAGCGGAACAAAACGCCACTTTTATTTTTTGGAGGAGCGAGATATCCAGGTGGCCCGCAGTGGTGAACCACTAAGAGCCTTTTCATTACGCCTAATGCGTTGGTTTAATGGCTTATTATGGGCTCCCGTGAGACCTGCAGAGGGGGGCTGCGTTAGTCCTGCATGATGGCTTCTGTCAAGTACAACAATGACGAATAACAGAAATCTATCTATCTATCTATCTATCTATCTATCTATCTATCTATCTATCTATCTATCTATCTATCTATCTATCTATCTATCTATCTATCTATCTATCTATCTATCTATCTATCTATCTATCTATCTATCTATCTATCTATCTATCTATCTATATGTATATATGTATATATGTATATATGTATATATATGTACAGTATAAACAAGACATCTATCGGTGATAAAGACTGAATTATGTTTTCTAAAAATACACTTCAAACTGTGTCTATAGTGAGTTTATTCTTCTGTGCCTCCGTGTGTGCTTGATCTAAAACGCTCCCCAGACGCCGTTTTGCTGTTAACCCACGTTGACTCGACTCTCTCCATCAACCTTTGACGCCCCTCTTCCAGGCGCGGGTCGCCTTCACTCTCCTGCTGAGACACATTAACATCGTAATTGCCTTTTTTTGAGCACAATAAACGGCGCCAGTCCGCGGGGACGTGCACGGCCCGGAGGCTGGTGCGGAGCTAAGGCATCGATTTTTCACACAGTGTCAGAAATGTAAAGGAAAGGAAAAAAAAAGCATCAGCAAACATGGACCTGTCATGGATGTTGACTCTTGAAAGTCTGCAGATGATGTAGGGCGTCTGGCGTAGGCTGCATCTGACACTAGCCTAAGGCCTAACAGCTAATTAGTTTATAATTTTAGCTGTGTTATTAATGAACACATACATGACGACCTTCCATGTTGCTGTTACATTTGCACTGAGGCACAAGTGGAGCATGTCTCCTGCATCGATCACGACAAAGGTGATGGAAAGTCGTCAATATCTATCAGGACTAATCTACTGCACAGTACAGTATGAACTCCATCCGCTGGTGTGTGTGTGTGTGTGTGTGTGTGTGTGTGTGTGAGCAGGCCTCAGTGGCTATTTAAGTGATGTGCAATAGTTTTGTTCTCATTAATGTTTTATGTCAGACGTCTTGTCAACTCTCGCAGGGCCTCTCATGTTTAAACCACACAACGCTGCAGAGCTTCACACTGGAGCGTCGGCGCTGAATAAATAATGTCAACGTTCTGCAGGAGCAACACTGGGTTCAGCGAGACTCAGACGTAGTCGTGTTTTACGTCTTTACTCTCAAGAGATGAGATGAAGTAAATATAGCCCACTGATGTGAGGAATCCCTGTGTCTAATTAGCACTGGTGTTGTGTTTATTCTAACACATCCACATGTTTTTATTAGTGTATTTCCTCTCCCCACCCAGTCTCAATGATTCATTGAAATGCACATCTTGTTTGCAATTGACTACATTCACAACCTGCTGAAAGCTTTTTGTTGTGTCCCTGTGATGTCGGCAGGCCTTCAAACGCCTTTGATTCAATGGAAACGCGTCGCGCTCGTGTGGAGTGCTGGGAGCTTAATAAAGACAACCGATGGCCGCGCCGCACTGGCTCCAGGTTTATGAATAAAAAGCCTGTAAAAGCCCCCCCCCGCCGTCAAACTGTGCAGCCACTCTGGCCCGTCATTAACTGCTTTTGTCAGCAGCACAGTCAAAAGTAGGGGAGAGAATTACTCCAGCACTTATCATGAGCCCAGTCACAAGGTACCCCCCCCCCCCCCCCCCCACACACACACACACACATACACACACACACACACACACACACACACACACACACACACACACACACACACACACACACGCCCTGAACATAAAAAAACACACAACACACTCGTGGAGGACGGCTGTTATTATTGATTCGGGAGCTGATGTGCGAGACGCTGCACAAACACAGAAGCCCAACTACAAAAAGGTGTTTTTTTTGTTTTTCAGCAGCTGTAGTGGTTCTGCAACACCGGGCCAACGACTGCTTCTATCTTTAGCCTGCAGGTCAATAGACAGGAGGCGTCGCTCCAACCGTTAAATCTGAGTCTCATGTTCCACAAACAAATCCAAACCGATCTCCCTGACATTATTTTCTATCCCAAACTTTGGATTTGAGTTGCAGAAGCGAAACAAAGCATCAAATGAGCCCCACAGGACGAGCTGAGCAAACCTGGGCCTTGTGGGGCCTCTGCAGGTCTGAGGCCTCCGGCGAGCGGCCCACTTTGCCCTGTTGCTAATCCAGCCTTGCAAAACACCTCTGGTCAATGTCCCAGCACACATTCCCGCTGTTCGCTCCAAACACCCCGTTCCCGCTCCTCCGCCCGGGTCCGGGGGTTAATTCAGCGGGCCGCTTTCTGCCCGACTGCTGCCGCACTGAGCCGGTCCCGGAGGGCGGCTGCAGCCACGCGTCACCCACGGACCTGTCAATACTCTCAACGCTCCCCGCTCCTCAGAACACGGGCCCCCGGGCTCTGTCCGTGTTTGTCCGCCGCCGCCGCTGATTGCTTTACAGGTACAGGATCGACCTTCATCCACCCGTAAAGGCCGCGCGCTGGGTGTCGTGTGCAAACACCGTAAAGTGACGCCACAGGAGAAAACAAGGGGCTCATGTTGGTGGTTATTTAACCCCCCCCCCCTTTGTTACATCCTGGTCTGGTCATATCTGCGGTTCCAAAGGTGCAGAGATCAAGATCACACCTCTGCCTAATTTAATCTTGAATGTTGCTTATCACGTCTCCAGCGCCGTCTGAAGCGTTTCTGGCCCGTAGGTGTGCGCGATAGCATCTCCATTGTGCGCCTCTGTTCGGCGGAGATAAACAGCAAACAATATTAAACGCCTCCGCATCCGCAGACCCCCCCATCCACCCCCCCTCCTGCCTCGCTGCGTTTCTCACGGTTCCTGTGATGCTCCTCCTGCCTCCGCTCTGGTTCCACTGGCGTTTCACATGGGCTCTGGTGCCATTTCTCCACCTTCGCCCGCCTCGCGTCCCCTCCCTGGTCCGGTCCACCCCTCTCCCGCCGCGTCCCCTCTGTTGTGATCACACCTCCAGCCTGGCGGATAATCGCCAGAGGACGAAGAAAGGAAGCCCAGGTTTTATCTGCAGCCGCAGGTGCAATTCATTGTGGAGCGGTGAATGAGGGGAAAAGATTAATAGCGTCCCGCCCTTTTCTCTCCTTGCCTCCACTTTCTGTCAATACTGCTTCCTACGGCTGCCGTTTACTATAGAGTGAAAAGACCCATCACGATGTGAATGGCCCATTTTAAATTTGAGAGGCTTTGCAGTAATCGATCATGTTAAAAGGCTTCACACTGAAGCGACGCCTCCGAATTATTAAATTTAGACCGAATCACTTCTGAAAAATTTTAACAATAATCTGTAAAAGTTTGGTTGGTGATACCTTAGTGAAACCTTATTATATACATATATATGCATCTAAGCTTTTCACCATCTGACACGATTTTAAAATGGTTGTCTCTGTACAGCACATATTCTGCTTTCAACAAGTTCTGATCTGTCCAGAGCCGATCGTGTTCAAACGGCAAATGAGTCAGTCGTCAGAGCCGATTGCACAACTGTCGTGACTTCTCCTCCTGCCTGAATTCCTGCTCCTGGGAATCATTTTGTTTTCCTGTTGTTTGCCTGGGCCCATAATGCACCTGCATCAGGAGGTCTGTTACTGTAGCAGCGTGCTGCGATGTGCACGCAGTGGTTAGACTGAACAAATCAAATAGTCTCGCACAGGAATTCACAGGTTTGCTCAGCACCTGGAGTTAAAATATTGACTTTTAACAATAGTTTGAAGCAGAAGTGAAGAATAGAAGGTATTTATGGATTATTTAATTAAGAGGTCTGATTTAGAAAATATTTCAAAATACTCATATATTTCACAGAATGTTCAAAAACATATTTTCCAAATATCGGTAATATTGGTAAACTTCAGACCACCTCACATCTGCGCTGTCCAAAAAAGGTCTGCGGTTCTGTCCGCCTAGTGCAGTCACACAGCTCTTCACTCCACTGTGTGAAGAGACGTCTGGGGATGTGGACACGGGCCGCATCAGGGCATCGAGCTCCAGCCGAGTGGGAATTCATGTTGGTTTTTATGCTTGGCTAAACCTGTTTTGCCAGCTGCCATTTATGCCCAGACATTCATTCTGTATGAGTGAGTGTGTGTGTGTGTGTGTGTGTTTGTGTGTGTGTGTGTGTGTGTGTGTGTGTGTGTGTGTGTGTGTGTGTGTGTGTGTGTGTGTGTGTGTGTGTGTGTGTGTGCGTGTGTGTGTGTGTGTGTCCTAATTTGTCCAGCATAATGTGGCACCCAGATTAATATAGAAACATCAGAACGTTTTCCCAAAGAAAATAAAAGGCACTTTTTTGCACATATGAAGCTGAAAACCTGAACTCAGGCACTGCTGCATTTTCTTGGTGCTGTCACATCAAAAATTGTCGCTGAGAGCTTTTTCTTCTCTGCCCGACATAATACAGCTGAGCGTCTAATTCGTATTATTACTGAAATTGCCTCAAATTTGTTGCCATGGTTATTTTTCTCTCTTCTCTTTTTTAAGCTTTGTGCCTCCTCAGTGGCCGATGATTAGAGCCGACAGCACCTAGAAAGGGTGTGTGTGTGTGTGTGTGTGTGTGTGTGTGTGTGTGTGTGTGTGTGTGTGTGTTTGTGTGTGTGCGAGAGAGAGAGAGAGAGAGAGAGATGCTGTGTGGCAGTGACCT
This sequence comes from Betta splendens, assembly GCF_900634795.4. Classification (NCBI taxonomy): domain Eukaryota; kingdom Metazoa; phylum Chordata; class Actinopteri; order Anabantiformes; family Osphronemidae; genus Betta; species Betta splendens. The sequence continues at coordinate 14,652,520 of NC_040885.2, read as the reverse complement.
GGTAATGGTGGATGTATCCACAGGCCACACTCCAAGGTAGTTGCCATGGCCACAATAATTGGCAGGCAGAGAAATGAGCGAGAGGAGGAGTGAAGGAGTGTGTGTGTCTTTATTACATTATGTGGACATATTTTATTTTATTTTTTACCATCATTGTGAGGACATTTTGGCGAGTTATAGTTCCGCCAGGAGGCTGAGAAACAGGTGTACGACAAACAGTGAGACAATGGAGAGAAACACAAGCGTGAATGACTTTGAGAGGACTTGAGGCAACGCTGCAGACTAGCGGCAGGAAGCGGTACTGCACCACCGCGGCCAGCAGCAACACCTTGACTAATGCAGCACAGACCAAGGAACACGGGTGTCTGTGCAAAAATGCAATCAGACCAGTCGAACCACACACGTGCGCTATTAAATCCTATAACTCTAACTATAAGCGCTGGTGCTCCTTGTCTGCAGCTGAATGAAGAGCTCAGGCCCGTCCCCACTGTCACAACGCAGCATCATGACGCTGAGATCACAGTGGTGCCCCCCACCCCACTGCCACAGTGGCTTGCTAACCTCCGGCACCCCACTGTCATTACTACTACTGTCCACCCACATCTCGCTCCCCTCGCTCGGGAACCCCCCCCGGGGGCGTGGGCACCCCTCCGCACGACGCGCGTCGTGAAGCCGGAGCGATGCGGCGATGACGCGGCGCATCAGTGGGCGTGTGCCGAGCGAGTGCTTCTCCATTGGACGCCGGACGCGCGTGGGCTCGATCACGACCGTGGCGCATGGAGGCTGCTGGACACCCGGGGGCACACCTGAAGGGCAGAGCTGCACGTTCAGCACGTTCTTACGTTTTTCATGCCTTCCTTATTTCTCCTCTTCTCTTGTGCGTGTGTCGTCTCTTCAACTTACATTCATTTCCTTCCATCTCCTCGAACACTGCAACACTTTTCGTCTTTGCATCCTTTCACATTTCCTTACTTCCTTTCCTTTACTTCCTCATCTCCTCCCTCCTTGAAGTTCACTGTTTACTCTTATTTCTCTAATAGCTCTCTCCTCCTTGATGTAGAAATATAAACGAAATGTCAGAATAAGTGATTGTGCAGGATTTGGGGTTAGTGGGAGGTGGAGGGGGTTTGATGGGGGGAGTCGTGAGTCAAACCGAGGAGGGGAAACACAGCCCTCCTCCTCCTGCTCCTCTCCTCAGCAGCAACAACAGCGCTCCGGGCTGGAGCCTCTATTGTCACTGCGCCGGAGCGATAGGGCTCGTGTGCCACTCAGCGTGCGGCGCAGACGCGCAGACACGCGGCGACGCACACAAACGGCCGTTTCCCCCTTTGAAGCGCAAAAGCGTCGCTTTGCATAAACACACAGTCCGATTTGTCCAGTGTGACACGTGCTGTCAGTCACACAGACAAACAGTGTCGCTGTCAGGACTCACGGCAGCATTTCATGTGAATGTTGACATCAAGCAACTCAAGAACAGCTCAATGAATAAAGTGTCGCAACAAATGAAATCAGCTGAGTTTCATTCAATCAATTAATTCATTGTAGAAGTATTTTAGTCTTCGTTTTCGGTTTTAACATCTGTATTTGTTGAATTGTTTATTGAAACCTGACACGAGTTTTTTAGACAAGGATTAATCAATTAGACAAAATAAATGAAAGCAAAGAGTTGATGGTGTAAGTGATGTGAATCTGCTCTAGTTTATTCTTTTCCACCTGAAACGGTTCCACGGTGCATGAGTTACTTGCGATGGTGAAGCCTCCTGCTTTGCAGCCATTTTCTACAGACAGGCTCCTACAGGAATGTGACAGCTGCGTATAGAAAAGAATGAATCATGGGAATGGGTTTGTTCTGTGAGAAAATTGGGATTTTTCTATTATAAGTATAAAACAAAATGTTTATTTTTGTAGGATAGTGTATATTTTAGGGCCGTTCCAGCCTCATTGCCCTCAGATGAGAGGAAGTTATCTGCACCGGAAGCAGCCTTCTTTAAGCTTATTAGCACTGATGGATATTGAAAGATAAAGACGGTGGTTTCCATGCAATCATTTTATCTTTAATTATGTGTTTTATTAATGGCACTTTTTATATGGAAATGTTATTATATTACCACCACATACACATTGCAGGCTTATTCAGTGCTGCTCTGCTTTTAATTTGCCACTTTTCCTTCAGAAAAACAAGGCACAAAGTGGCTATTTGAATCTTTTTGATGTTTCCTTTCAGCGCGTCTTCCTGATGCAGATCCACAATCAGCTCTCCGCCTGTCTGTCGCCTCTCTGCAGCAGCGATAGCGCTCTCTTCATTACGCGCTTCATTAATTTAAATGCTAATTGATTCTGCGGGGGCCTTTCAGACCGAGGGCCAAGTCTTCCCCCGATGATTGTGTGCGTGCGCTTTTTGTGCACCTGCTGACGCGTCCTGACAGCGCAGCCTCTCCTGCCTGTCTGTCTGCCTCAAGTGTGGCACTGATATGGTTCGAGTGCTCCAAGCAAGCGAGACAAGTACTACACACCAAAAAAAAAAAAACCCTATGCGACTGTAGAATTCAGAGTTTTAGGGCCAAAGAGGGAAAATAATGGCACAGAAAATGTGAATAAAGGCACGTGGCGAACTGTATGCAGCGATTGGATGGATGGAAGTGGAGGATGCAGGCCGGCTAAATGATTCGAGCTCCGTTGCTAGGAGACGCCGGAGCTGGATGATAGAGATAAACGCCGGGATCCACCCCTGGTGGTGAGCGGAGGGTGGGAATGGGTGAGGGAGGAGGCAGAGGGTAAGAAGGGAGAGCGGAGACAGGAGCCGAGGGGGGTGGGTCACGTGACACAGGCACACGGTAGAAATCCCTTCTTCCTCCACCGCCCATTTTCAGCCTTTTGTCTCCTCTTCTGATATTTAGCAAAGTAAAAGTTACTTGTCTTCCCCCGGGTCAAAAATTCTTCCACTCAGTTTCAGAGCGAAGCCGTGGCAGAAGTTGACCCAAGTGCTAAGCTAAGAGCTAAAACGAGATAACAACTGTGCTTCCATCCGTTTCCTGGCCTCTTAGACTCCTAATTAGCAACAGGAATGAGTGAAAGTAGAAAACTTTTGTGCTCTCCAGCTGGAGGCCGGAGGGAAACCCGCGCCAGTCCCTCGTTTCTCCTCAATCCGCTCGACTTTGGTCAGCCACCGGCCCAAAAGACAAAACCGGTGCAGGAGAGAGCTTCCTCCATCAAATGAGCAGGAAGCGGCGAGCTCTGAGTGCTCGTGGTGATTAGCGGTGAATGGGAGGGAGCGCTGTGATTGGTGGAGAGGGCCGGGGGTCCGGCGCGCTGCCAGCGGCTCATACAAGGCTGCTGATTGCTATTCATCCACCGATTACCGTAATTTAGATCTGCAGCGGGCCAAAGGCGCCGGTGTCTGGCTGCTGCCGCTGCTGTGTCTGCTGCTGCAGTTTGCTTTGCCTGTGCTGTTTCATTAATACAGGACTTACCGAGAAAACGCGTCTGTGACAAATAGGAGAAACCGCGTTATAATTCTCGCTTTAAACTCTTTTTAGGTGAAATAAAGGAGCAGCGATTGTCATGTGATACATCAGTTTTTGTTCCTTTTGTCTCCCGGTGCCTGTTGGGACACACTGGGACCGTGAATAATCAAAGCTGATGGGGCGTTTAGTTGCGAATGGTTTTTCGAGGAGAAAAGATGATGATTAATCAAGGAATTGAGCAGCAGTGGCCTCTCCACCCACACTGATTACAAGGTTAATCTCCACATTGATTATTGCAGCAGAATAAACCAGCACTTCACTCCAGATTTTCTGGTTTAGTGTGTGTGTGTGTGTGTGTGTGTGTGTGTGGCAGCAGCAGCAGATGCAGCTGAGTTGATAAATGATGCTTTTCCTGATACCATCTTTCAACCACACCCATTACAGCATATTGAAAAAATAAATCACGCTGAGCACATTAGATTCACATTTATTGAAAAAGAGGAACATATTTCAAAAGTTTTTCTTTCTAAAACAAAGCCTAACGTCTTCTCACAGAAGTATTAAAAAACAACGACTCATTTAAAGGGCATAAATATACATTCTGACGTCTGACTGACTGATCAGCTGGACGTTGAGGAGGACGAGAGGTCTACAGCCACACTCTGATGACAACGGCAGGCAAACGGTCCCGTAAGAGTCCGTCGTCTGGTCTGGAGTGATTTCATAGATAACACTGTTTATCACACATTTTACCACAAATGAGAGAACACATTTCGCTCTCACGCACAAACACATTCACATATATACAAATACAGACAGATACAGACAACCGTCCACACGTTTCCCCTGATCGTGTGTGTGTGTGTGTGTGCATGTGTTCAGCGTGTGTGTTCAGCGTGTGTGTGTGCGTGTTCGAGCGATGCAGGCCCATGTGCTCGGCTCCTCGGGTGCTCGGACTCCCACAGCTCGCCCTCTGGGACGCTGCTTCAGAGGTGACCTAGTTCTCCTGATTGTCAGCAGAAGGCAGTTTCATCAGCTCGCTTTGTGCCGAGGCACTGAGCTGTGGCTGAGACCCTGGGACAGGCCAATTGGACTTGTGTAATGAAGCTCATCGCACGCACGCACGCACGCACGCACACACGCACACACACACACACACACACACACACACACGTGCGCGCGCGCGCTCCCGCCGTCGTCGCAGCTCGTTTATTAGCTTGTCCTTCATCAAAGAAATGTGATTCCCCGTGCGTCGGTGACGCTGGCGCTGCCATTACGGGCCGTTACGCGGAGGTGACAGAGACGGAACCAGGGGCGTTGATGGATGTTGTCAGGGCGGCTGTCATTACTCCGTCTGCCCACAAAATGGCCGCGGCGCAACCAACATGGCGCCGGGGCTGATTCGCATCCGACGGCCGGGGGAAAACGCTGAACATTCATCTGCTGCTCGCACGCCTTTACAAGAAGGTACTGGCTTTGAGTAGCAACACAATCGGCACAGACGGTCCGACAACACAATGTCCGACAATGTCCTCAGAGCCTCTTCTCAGCAGGGGGTAAGAACGAGCATACAGTATTTACACAGGGATCAATAAAAAATGACCATAAACAAACATGTAAGAGAACGTCCACATCACACACGTTTTCCTAAAGTCTCTCTAGCCGATAGAACACTCATCTAATACGCAAGCAACAGCGGTGTTACATTCATATAAATAAGAATCCCCCAGAGTCACTTCAGCACGTTTGGCTCCATTCAAACTGAAGACCAGCTTCATTGCGTGTCCTTAACGACTCCCTTTAGATGCAACAACTGTCCTGGACGTTGTGACGCCACATCCCTTGGTAGAAAACCCTCTCTGAGAGCGGTCCTGTGCAGGTCAGGGGTCCCTGGGAGTCCAAGGATTATGATAAGGCCCAGGGGTCCATACAAATCAAGGGGATATCAGTTCATCAGGGCCAAACAGATAAGAGGAGCCAAAACAGATCCTGTTCCACCGTTGGTTTAGAAAGTGGGGAGTCGAGCTGACGTCCACCGCATTTAGCGGTTAGCTCTCCTAGCGTATGATATCAAAGGACACATTAACGTTTAACGCTGCAACAGTATACTGTATGGTGCAGCCTGTAAGCTTTTCTTTCTAAATGTAAAAAAATGTAAAACTGAAAAAATTGAGGGTTGGAGGATTTGGAACCCCGTCATATGGTCTGATGTTGCAGCTTTTTAAAGAGGCTGCATGAGTGGAGAGGGACGTGTGCTCGCCGTAGCCAGAGGTGCTCCGCTTCCCCATCTGCTCGAGGAACCGCGGCCAAGCCAAGCGTTCAGAACCCCCCCCCGTTTCTGCGCAGCAGGTCCCATGTCGGGAGTCACGAGTCACGTCAGCAGCTTTTTGCTTCCAGCGCCGCAGCCCAGAGAGGAATGACGGGGTTGAGCGAGGAGCGGAGGAAGTTGACAGAGGGGCAGAGAACGAGCATGGGCTCTGCTCCCGGCGGATTCTCCATTATTCTGCCTCTCCTTCCTCCATCTGTCTCGTCCCGTGCTGCTCGGAGGTCGAACGGGACACAGAGTAGACAGCAGGCTTCTTTTGGCTGCGTCTCCGTCCTCTTTAGCCCCAGTCCGTCCCTGCTCCAGTCCGCGGCCTCTGTCACAGCCTGGGTCTCAGCTTGATGACCCACTCGCCGCCGGGGTTGCTGTTGTACAGATCCAGGAGGTGCGTTTCAGGATCCAGACAGTGCTCACCTGCAGAGAGGGAAACCTGCGCTTACTTTCAGTGTAACTGAATGAATGATTATGTATTATGATTACGTCTTTGCTGCCCTCATGAAGACGCGCACACGTCAGCGCTGCTGTGATCAGGACCGCTCCCACTTACCGATGTTCCCCCCGACCTCGAAGAGGGCACAGTCCGGATGCACCGTGGAGCCGTTCCTGTCAGGACACAGATCACCTCTTTATCACATCTATTAAATCCAATCCGTTTGGTTTCCTGTTGCGTGAAAACACACACTCTCTGTTAGTTACCTTCGCATTTTGCCCTTCCCATTATCGGGGCTGCGAAGGAGCTGCCGCTGGAACTGAGCGAGCAGATCTGAAGCCTGTGAGCCGACGTTGAGCTGGAACTCCATGGTTCCGTTCATCAGATCTCCCACCTGGATCTTCACTGTCCTGCACGACTGCAACAAACAAAACAGTTGACAAATATTAATCACTGCAATTGGAGCTCCAGGTGCGAAACTGTGACCAACATACACCAGGTTAAACTTGCAGTAACTTTATATGTTAAATATTTCATGGTTGCAGATTAAAGTGTGATTCCCGTGTGTTTTACTGGTTCTGAGGCCAGTGACTGTTCGTGAGGTGCTCACCTCCAGGACGTTCTTTCCAGCCTTTTCCTTACTGTCCGTGTGGATTTTTTTCAGCAGGTTTTTAAAGCGCCGGTCGTAGAACTGGTAACGTCGGTTACTGTTCTCGTTCAGCTTGCGAACCTGACTCATGAGAAAATTGGGAATCTGAAGGCAGAAAAAAACGACTTATAAAGGGGTGACTCAATAACAAACAGTAGTAAATCTGTAAAGACATGAAATGTGTCATGAATTAAATGTTGATTTAATATAAGAACGTCTGGACGCCCACCGTCCAAAGCAGCTCCTGGTATTTGATGAGGAGCCTCATAACGTCAGCTGCCTTCTCTGCCTGGCCCTTCTCTGCGCCCTCAGTCAGTCTGCTGGGGACGGCCTTATGGAGGAACAGGTTGGGAGCCATGATGGTCGCTACAGCCCACAGGTTCATCCTGTTCCTCTTCTCCCTGGAAACCACCTTACTGAGGAACTCCAGGAGGACCTAACGAACAGACACGGGGAGATCCACCACAGAGAAAGAGGACACAGTGAATTATCGCCTCACTGAGAAGTATGAAAGTTTCAGCTGCCGGGTTTTAGGCTTCTTGCTGTACGTGGAGCTGACTGCACACTCGTGTCATAGAGAGTGAGTCATAGTTAATGCAAGTCATTATATAACAGAGCAGAGAATTCAAAATTAGGGGCAGAACTATGTACTAATGTCTTCTGAAACTGTGGTTTCTGGCTGTCATGTCTCATAATAGAGTAGGAGACATTTTTGCAAGAATGTTGGATTGTTAAAGAATTTTTAATATAGATTTATTATAATTCTTTATTCTTTTATATATATCACAATGTATACATATATATAAAGGAATAAAGAATTATAATATAATTAATATAATATACAAAAAATTCAAGTTATCCAATGTCCTCTGTGAGTGTTACCACGTTTTATATTAAGCTACTGATGAAAATCGAGCTGTGTGGAGCAACTGGTTGGGTTTGTACCTTCAGTGTGTTTCTGTTGGGCTCAGGCAGAAGCAGGATGAGCAGGTTCAACATGTGAAGCTTCTGCTTCAGATCTGTGATGTCTGAAAGAGAAGGCAGCGAATGTGGGATGAGGAAATGTAGGTTAACACACAAACACACACAAACACACACACTCTTCATTTCCTCTGTTTAGCTAAGAATAATGGGATGTCTAAAGATTTATGACATTGTGACAGGTGGCCATTAGGTTTGTCCTGTTGTGTCTCTGTGGTCACATCATTCATCATTTTCATCTCACAAACTGCCCATCAGTAAATCACCGCTCAGATGATATTAATATCAATTGATTTTTGTATTATGGTAAAACTGTTAGAAACAAAATAACTCATTCTGTGCTCCGCTGTGTCAGTGTGTAGGTTTTGGAGGTTCTGCAGAGAAGCTCAAAACTCACTGATCCTTATGTTCATCTCTGCAGCTTGATGTCATATGCTCATGTCTGGTTCAGTCCCTGTGTAAATGTAGTGGAGCAGTTCTGTCTTAGCGTACTAGGACGGCCGTGTCCACTGACCTCTGACGGCGCTGAACGTGTTGAGGTACTCTGCGGTGAGCAGGGGAGTGGGCAGCTCTCGGATGAACTTCTTCAGCAGCGCCGCGGCGTCGTTGGCACTCACGTCGTCCCAGCTGAAGCGGCCCTGGTAGAAGCCCGTCTCCAGGTTCTGCTGCAGCAGCTGCCGACAGAAGAACAGCACGACAAGTTGTATCAGAAATCAGCTGATCAGTTTATTAGCATTGTGTTTGTTCCTATTCATGTATATGAGGTGAGCATTGTAAGTGATGACAGATCAGTGTTGACTTTGATTAGGAATATGTTTTCACTGAATTCAGGCCGAACGGCGCCCTCTTCTGGCAGCATATATTGACTGACCATCGGCTCCAAGTATTGTACACGCAATGAACTGATTACAATAAGACTGGACTGTCCAGCCGCAGCAGCAAAGCATCTTAGATCTCTGAGCCTTGTTTTTTTAAATGTCAACCGTAGTTAAACTCAAACACTCGCGCTGTTCAAGTAACGCTGACATTTTACAGCGTCAATATCTCGATTGCCCCTAAGGTCACAACAATATTCCTTTTGTTTACTTTGTCGTCGAGGACCGGTGATTAAATTACTCCACCGCTGCAGCGCAGGGTTTGTGTAACAGAAATAAGCATCGATACGGGTTTTGTACCTTGATTCTGGCCTGAGACCCTGGAACCCGAAGGATCCCCTCTGAATCGACTCCTTTCCGCTCTAAAAATGACAATATCTGCAGAGAGAGAGAGAGAGAGAGAGAGAGAGAGAGAGAGAGAGAGAGAGAGAGACAGACAGAGAGAGAGAGAGAGACAGACAGACAGACAGACAGACAGACAGACAGACAGACAGACAGACAGACAGACAGACAGACAGACAGACAGACAGACAGACAGACAGACAGAGTTTTGGTCAGGCAGGACAGATATGGATCTCTTGCTCACCTCTGCTGGTTATTCTCAGTAACTGCTGCTATGTGCAGGGTGTGGTCACAGCATCTCACATCTAAACTGTGTTATATGCTCTGATCGTTTGGTTTGTGGGTTAAACAATGAAAAATATAATGCAAACTGTCAAACAGAGGTGCTGATGGCGAGTGTAACACTTAAATACCTACACTTATTAAACACTTAAGCACACAGAGTACATAACAGCATAACAGCTACATGTGAAACTGATCACATGTCACTGATAACATGCACTATGTGAGGCGCTTACCGCCTGCAGGAACAAAGGAGTGGAGGTGTGGGGCTTGGTTTTCTGATCGTTCTCCAGCAGCGTGGACAGCGGCACCCCGAAGAGCGTGCTCTCTGTAACAGACCCAGGCGTTGTCAAACAGTGGGAAAGGTGCAGGGAGAACGTTCAGATCTCATGTTCTCCTGAAGTGACTAAAGGAGACTAGTCCATGAGCCACGCAGCGGGAGCCACGAGGCCTAATAGCTTATGAACAAGCACAGCTGCAGCAGAAACCAGTTAAGCACCAGTTAAAGTCACTCTTTTGCGTTGATTCGACTGGTTCATGAGAATCTCCGTATGCAAAGTCATACTATTATAATGTAAACCTCTACACAGACACGTCGCGGCCGCTTTCGTACCTGGTATTTTCCTTTTGCCGGTTTTATGCCTTTTGACCTCGAGGCCCAAGAGGTCGCACAGCGCCGTCATGTCGATGAGCGCCAGCTGACGCACCTTCTTCATGTCAGCGTGGGACAGGTCTTGAATGCGAGTCACTCCGAGGCGGCACTTGGGGCAGATCACCCGCTGGGGGGGAGAGACGGAGACGACAGTGAGGCGATTTGTGAAGTGGACGACAGGCCCTCGAAGCTAAAGGAGGCGCAACTGGACAAGAAACAAGAGGAGGCTGAAAAAAAAAACGCAGCAACCACCTCAACGCTCAGGACACACATTTAGTCTAAAATAGAAAAAATAAACCTGCTGGACTCTGACACAACAGCTCTCCTTTTGTTTGAGCTAATTCCTTCATCACTGTGTTCTGCTTAACTCCATTACACAAGCGGAGCAGAGCTGGATGCAGCTGCGAACCGAGACCTCAGCCAGACCCTGAAATGCTCTGATCCCAACATTCCTCCCGATCAGCTGCTGCTACTTTTACTGTAATAAACGGTGAGTTGGGCAGCGCGGTCCGGCTCGTGTGGCCATTAACACCGTTCCCTCCCAACGTGGCGGCAGGAAGTAAGCGTTGAAGCCGTTCCATTTTGCATGCTCTAACGTGGCTGGTCCTTTTTCCGGGTGCTGGTTTCCTCCCGCACTTACGGGCAGCGTGCCGTCCTCCTTCCGCCGCTGGCTGCCGTTCTGCGGCAGTTTGGCCTGTTTGAGGAAGATGACGGCCTGCTCGCAGTAAGCCACGTCCGTGAAGAAGATTTCCTCCTTGGGAGCGCCGCGCTGCTGCTCGGCCGCCGCAGCTGGAAAACACACACACGCACACACACCATGATGATGCAAAATGGCTCAGATTCAAATCCAACAAGGCCGAATAATGGCGTAGAAGCCTGTTTGAAACAACTTGATCAGTTACAAAATCAGCAACCACCATTTTAATCACTTGTGAAAAGTGCGGTGTGGCTGATTTTTACCTGATAACGACGTCTTCCCGACGCACGCCATGCTGTGTTGGGCAGGATCTTCACTGTGCTGAGACTCAGGCAGGAGAGTCTGCAGACAAAAACGTCCATAAACACTCTTACAACATTCGCTGAAGGAGTGAATGTCAGCTCTGTCCTGATTTCTGCACCACTGGGATGTAAGTGGAGTTTTGTTTAGTCACTGAGCAGATGAACATAGACGAACAGAACGCTGATAAGGGTCAGACAAACTGAGCCTGTATTTGCCTCTAAGGGCGGCTCAGGACAAAGCGTGGCCTTTACATGTACTGTCCTGTTATTGTTACAGCTCAGGCATTTGCATGGACACACTGCAACAATGAGAAGTCTTTGAGTGATTCGTATCAGACACGGGGGAAGCGGCGTCTGAAGCTGCTGAAGCTGCTGCGTGCAGGCGGTTACAGGGCTGCGTGATTCTGTGTGTTCGTGTAACTGGTACATCTGTGGTCACATCGCTGATGATGAATGACAAACACAGGTTCAGCCAAACCACATTCCACTAGTGTCACAACAAAGAAACAAAGTGATAAACTGGCAACTTTCCAGTGAAAACACTCCCAAAGCGCGTTCCAAAAGCTGGAATTCATTTACGATCTTCGTAAGATTTACGATCAAACACAGTCATCTGTGTTCTATGTGAGTGCTCACCTGAGTGATGGGGGCGTTGAAGATGTCGCGAACGTCGCGGGGTGGGGGTTTGTTCTTCTTGCGGAGGGTCAGCGTGTAGGAGTCCAGGCGGCGCTGGACGGCCTCGGCCTGGGCCCGGGTCAGCGTGGACAGCAGCAGGACCTTGTCCACATCCTCGCTGTCCTCGCTGATGAGGTTGGACAGACCGGCATCGGCCAGCCACTGCTCCTCCTGTTCACCTTCTGAGACACACGCGCACACACGCACACGCACACACACACACGCACACACACACGCACAAACACACGCACACACACACACACACACACACACACACAGATGAACAGACGGACAGACACACACACACACACACAAACACACGCACACACACACGCACGCACACACACACACACACACGCACACACACACACGCACAAACACACACGCACAAACACACGCACACACACACACACACAGACGAACAGACGGACAGACACACACGCACACACACACACACCCAGACAGGCAGACACACACGCACACACACACACACACACACACACACACACACACACACACACACAGACGGACAGACAGACAGGCAGACACACACGCACACAGGTTTAATAATCTTGGCTTGTAAAGACTTCAGTCATATGTAAATTAGTTCTTTGGAACCTTAATAAACACGTAGCATGCACATGCTAACGTATGCTAACATTACATTGAACAGGAAACTGCTACTGAATTACTATTGCTAAACATCTATTTTCTTTATTATTTATTTTAAATGTCAATTTTGTCAACAAAAAACAAATAATAATAATGCATGATCACACACATGTGGCCACAAACTAATAATAATTATTATTAATAATAATAACATTTTCCATCAGGTCAGCTGACTAAGCTGCTTGCCTCGTGCATCCTGCCCTGTGATTCATAGTGTTGTCACAGTGATGACTGCTTCTTTGCTGCGTGGCAGAAACCAGCAGCTGTTAAACAATAAAGGTTTGCAATTGGACCTTGTGCCGTCTCCCTGAGCTTGTCTCTATGCCTCGGTCTCAGTATTCACCTTCCGAATGCTTGGAGTCCCTTCTGGTGCTGTCAAGGTCTGCGTAGCCACTCCCCTGTGTAATGGTCTCCACCTCGCTCCAGAACGAGTCCAGGCACAGTTTGTCAGGGCGCTGCTCCTGCTCGTGGTCCTGGGACGGCGGCGTGCGCGCGCTCGGAGCGACTTCAGCGGCGACCTGGTCCTTTGGGCTGGACCAGGGCTCCGCGCTCATCTCGGTGGGGCTGGGGTTCCTGGCGCACACATACACACACGTAAAGAAATCACATGCATGCATGCAAACGGATGAGCAGCAACGCGGACGGCACGCGCGACCGGAGGGAGGAATGAGGACGGGGGCGACGCAGGATGAGCGAGGTGGAAAAGCGAACGGAGCGGGATGGATGGAGGGAGGGTTCGGCGTGCGGCGAGAGATGGAGCGGGTGGACACACACACAAAGAGCAGCCGCTATTGTTCTTGTAAAATGTGGCCCGCAGGCGAAGTACCAGCTACAGCCACTAGGTGTCACTGTAACCGCGTGAAGTGTGCTTTGCTGTGGGTCACACCCCCCTGTCAGCTGAAGCACATGTAGAAATGTGGCACACACACACACACACACACACACACACACACACACACACACACACACACACACACACACACACACACACACAATTTCAGTAAATATAAAATGTAGTGTGACTTTACAACAGAACCTTTATTCTGTTGTGAACAACACTCAGCTGTCACTCGTCCCCTCAAGCACTAAATGTAACCTGCTGATCATAGGAAGTATTGGGTGACTCACTTCATCTGCGTGTGGTCCAGTCACATTCTTCCAAACGCATACCAAACCATACTAGTCCATTTCCGATGAATGTCAGATAACTCACATACAGAAGGGGTGACAGGCAAGAATAGTTGCCTTATGTATTACACAGGACAAATACACATCATACTTTCAGCTGTGATTTTGCAAGGTTTGCTTCTCGCGTAACAAATGCAAACACCAGCTACAAGGCAGCTGAAACTGGATCAGATCAGATTCACTCCAGATCACTGCTCTGGTTCGTCAAACCAGTTTCACAGTGTCAGAATGGGATCAGAGGCGTGGGGGCAGCTGCAGGAATACAGTTTCAGTAGATACAAGGCTCAGTAAAAGCTAACGCATCAACAAGGAACCTCAGATAAAGACAAACCCGGTCAGATGTTGGGTTGTTACTAGAGACAAATGCTGCTTTAAACAATGGCAGAGACTGAGACTGAAGTTTCCAGTTAGTTTCCAGTTGAGTGAATGTCATATCCAGCTGTGCTCCCACATTTCCCACATATTCTGCAGTCAGAAATAGCCCATAACGCTGCTTCTCTACAAACCAGTTCGCTGACATTCCAGCGCGAAATGTCAAAATGTGGCCGCGTGGAAAAGCGCCGCTGCCGTTTCGGAGCAGCGCCCTCCTTCAACGTGTTCCACCCGTGAGGCAACCGGCCACGGCGGTGACGCGGGTCGCCCCAGGACTGAGCGGAGGCCCGGCAAAACACAACACTGTGAATCTGGCTCGTTTATGCCGAGCAGCAGGTCCGAATGAATCCACCTGAGAAACCTGAAACGGCAAATGATCGACGCGCGGAGCAATTACACCAAACGCTTCTCCAATCTGTTGTTTACGACATTCATGGCATCCGCCGGACTAATTGCTTATTGCAGAGGAACGACCTGGATGCAGGTTGGATGTAGGTCACTGTGATGCCAACATTATAACAACACCACTGCACCGGAGTCCTGTGGGATTTCAGACCTACAGGTCAAACACCTTCTCAGTTACAGTTATATCAGCCAGTCTCTGATATTTGACACAGCAGCAGGGGAAACAAAACAAAAGACTCAACTTGCTGCATTGCTGTATTCAGAAAGGACATAATCAATCTCTGTCATGTAGCTAATAGTTTCCACCACACAGCATGAAACCTGATCGCTCAGTGGTCTGAGGACAGCGGATCCCAGAGCCATGAACTCAGTGAATCCAGCACTTATATTCCAATTAGACTGAAATGATGTGAAGTTTCCTCCCCACAGATAAAGGTTGATCGGCCACACGTGTAACTCTGGCGTCACATCACAGGGTTTTAACATCAAAATGTGTCTCCGCTGGTGGTTTTCAAGCGACACGTCTGACCTTTAACCTGCACATCTTCACCAAACGCATCCTCGCACGTACCTGCTTTTGGTCGAGTGCGACAGACTGGCGCGTCTGCCCTTGGTTGAGCCGTGGACGGGACGGAACCTGAAGCGCCTCAGGCCGTGCGGGGGCTCCATGCTGGAGCCCAGGCGGCTCAGCGCTATCTGCTCCCTGCCTCCCATGCCCACCACGCCACAGGGATCCAGCTTACGGTCGGGCACAGAAGCTAGTGCGGCGCCTGCCGTCGTTCACCGCGCGAGTGCGAGTGCGAGTGCGAGTGCGAGTGCGAGTGCGCTCTCTGTGCGCCGAGGGAGGAATGCGGGAGGGAGTGACGACGCTGCCCTGAGCGCCGCCGCATTCACACCTGTCCCCTCCCTCCTGCCTGATAGCCATCGCCCACCCAGCTGGTTTCAGCAGGAATCCGTCGGCTCGGGGCTTAAAGGCCCGAAGGTGCCGTTCGCAGGCGGCTCCAGTTGAAGTCACTCAAGCTCAGATCCAACCTGAGCGACGGAGGCTCTTTACAAACACTCTGCTATTAGTTGGGTCTGAACTCAGCTTGAGTGAGAGCTGCCTTTATGGTTCACTCGTCCCTTTACCTTTTAGTGACGGGCTAATTAATCAAGGAGTCTTTGTTGATGGCGTGTGATCACTGCTCTGCTTTGATGTTAATGCATGAGGCCGGAATTGAATTAATCAACCGAACCGAAGGAAAGAGCGGCTTTGTTGAAATCGTGAAACAGACACGGGTTTGAAGCGTGGAATGCAAATATCTGGCGTTGCCACAGCGAAGCAGCCTTTAAATCACGTCACACATGCAACTGAGAGCCGCTGGAGCAGGATTAAGATGCCGATGCAGGGTACCGACCGACCGGCGGCGAGAGAGAGGGAAAGTCACTCGAGTTCCTCAAGCGCAGCCGGTCCGACGGCATTGTCCGCGAGCCGGACAGAAACCCCTGAACCCCTGGTCAAAAACGGCCCGTCAGCATTTCTTCAGCACCAGCTGATGTAAACAGGTGAGAGGGGAGAGGTTACAATAACCCAAACACTGACTCAGCAGCTACGGAACCAGGGAGTTGTTAAAAGGGGGAGTAAAGAAAGCTCCAGATCTATTTCCACGGGTTTCCTCATTGTTTCCAACCAACAAAGCAGCACTCTTGTATTTTTAAACCTGCTCACACTCTTCACCTTGCCGACAAACCACACAACAAAGCACTTGCTTCGTGCTATTTCTGTGAAGTGGACGACTGAAACGAGGCTCGGTGAAAATGTCAAGGTGCCGCGATTGTTTCTGCTTGAATAGAACTCCCACTGACGCCGCACATCAACAGGAAGACGTCCACTGTGGGAGAAGAATGGGGGAAATGTCGAAGCCCTGCCTGGTGTTTGTGCTCCGTGGCACTGTGGGAAGTGGCTGAAAGCAACCCCAGCGCCGCAGCTCATGAAATACAATGATCCACTTGAAAAAGTGGCTTGTGTTGAAACGCAGGGTTTAATCCGCGTGCCTAAATTCCCCTGCAAGCCTCTTACGCTGGAGAGAATGCACGCGTTGGGTCCGTGTTGGTGATGTGTTCCTTCTCCTCGTCAGGACCTGTCCCGTGATATGGAACGTCCAACGGGCTGCTAAAACCGCAGTCCAAAGCCACAAAGCAAACGACCAGAACACGGCGTCGCTCCTCTGACCCGGATAGGGAACGCCGCAATTTTCCTCCTCAGTCGTAGGATCGGAACCGTGCACCCAGAACCAAAATCCAGTTCAGACCGGAAGCACAAGCCCAGCAAACCCAGACCCTACCTGGCCTTGGCCCGGCCGATGGCCCGGCCCGACAGCAGCAGCAGCGCGGCCGCCGAGCCACTTCTCCCCCACGGCATCCTGCAGCCAATGCCGCGAGCTGGAGGAAGCGGCAGCTGCCCGCCTCTGGCAAGCTGCTTCCTTGTGACCTCTCTGCTGCGCACGCACACACACACACACACACACACACACACACGCACACACACACACACACACACATACACACACACACGAGAGCAAGGACGTCTCACCGCGTCACTCTATCGCATCCTGGGGCAGGAAAGGAGGTCTGCCTGAGCGGGGGGGGGGGGGGTTATCAGACAGGGGAAGACTCACACTGGGAAAAGAGGGTCTCTGACTGGCTTTACTCATTCCTTCTGTCTGGGAATTACTGGGTGCGCATCATTTCCTCTGCTGGGACAAACAAACGTGGAAAACACCATTCGGCGTCCAGATCGTTTATTAACACGAGGTAAAGCTCAGGAAACTCGCCTCCTTCGACTTTGACCCAAATTACAGCCGCTGGTCACAACGGGGTCGGACGTGAATGAACAGCTGCAGGACTGACTCCAGGTCCAGTGGAATGAAAACTAGGCATCAGCCCAAAACAGAAGAGAAACACACGATGAATAATGACCGTTGGAGACGGGGAAAGAGCTCAGAGCCGTTGTCTGCTCGGGTTTCATTTTGTGAAGCTTCCAGATACAAAGGGATTTGGGATCAGTCCGTCTAATTAGCAAACTGAACGCGGAATAATCGAACCCTTTGGTTTGGACCGAAGCGAATCAAATCAGCTGTGTTGTGCAGACGAGCGATGCTGGCGCCGCGTCCTAGGCTGAGTCTGTCTCTAACCAGATCAACACAGATTACGGAGCTTGTAGGGTTTCACCTCAGCGCCGACGCGGCAACGTGCTCTCTCTTTCACTCTCTCTCTCAAACCCAGGCAGGAAAGCGGAGCGGGGTGGAAAAAGACAGAGGAGGGCGGCGTGGAAATGGACAGACATTCCATTCACGTGTCTCACGGCGTCGGCGCGGCTGACGCGCGAGGAGCAAAGCACACGATGCCACTGGCACATGAAGAAATAGTGGCACGGCCCGAAAGACAAAGCCTGTCACTCACAGAAGCAGGCCGCAAGGTGCCTCGAATCAGCCGAACGCACCGCTTCACACACAGCACGGATGAATCAGTGCGGAGCTGGAGTGAACTGTTTCACAGTCTGTGGGATGAGGGGTGACGCATGCACGTTTGGGGTCCAATGCATACGTACGCATAGGCAGAGCTTTGCTGCAGTGATCTAACTCCTGCACGGCGCTGGGCCCATTAAAGCGCTGGGCCCGTGTGGTTGAACTGGTTCTGGAAGCGAAACAGTAATCAGCTTGAAGACACGTTCAATCATATAAAAGTCACAATGCATCGCTCAGACGCCCTCACGTACCTTTGCTCCACTCAAAACAATTGAACTATTAAATTCTCCTCTCGTTTAGGACTGAAAAAGCCCCCGTTACGACCTCCACACGCCTTCAGGTGCGTCTATTATTTCTGCTGTTTGTTTAAGAGTGGCTGCTATGACAGCTATGCAGGCCAGGCAAGCGGAGGGAGATAATAAGCACCTTTGGCCCGAATGGGACACGTGAACTATTTGCCCTCTTCATTCCACCAATACCACTTCATTGTTGTACAGCGGTCCTGCACCGTGACTTGACATTTATAGGTTTCATTGCTCACTGAAAAACAATCACGCACCGCACAGGAAAAACAAAGTAATGTCTGGCCTGAACTCAAAATTAAAACAGCTTCCTTCACTGTTATTGTTTATTTTTAATTTCAAGCAATTATCATACCTTTCACTTTATCATAAGTACATGTTAAGTGGTGTCCTATTAACACAAGGAGTCCTCAGGTGGGTCTGGTTAAGCCCTTTAAGGTTTAAGCTGCTGCCAGTGAAAGCTGGACTACGTTCTCTGTCACCATATGGAGCCAAAGCAGATTAAAGCAGCAGCGCCGCTTTGCCCTGACTCTTGTTTCTACCTGGAAGCGCGCGCCTTCTGATTTGGCACGTGCTGTACTATAACAGGGCAACTTTTTAAAATGCACGTAAAATTTAACGCAAAGTGTTGACCTACAGGTGTAGAACAGAACGAGAACGTGCTGCGGCTGCACGAGAGGGCAGAAAAAAGACGCCCATGGCAACAAGTCGGGTTCCCATAGCAACCACAAACGCTCCTCCATTGGAGCAAGGAAACACAAAGGGAAAATTACCTACACATCAAATTAAAGTGATTTGGACTCTGACTGTTTTAAAACACTCATCATTTACGGCACTAGCAGCTTTATTGTTTTATGCAAATTAATCACGGGCTACACAATGAGAAAAGCTACCGGGAGGTAAACGGAAACAAAAGCGTCCGCTGTCGGAAGCGCGGGGACACTCACCCGCGAAAGCATCATCGTCGCCGGCGCGTGGAGGCTCGACCGAGCGCGAAAAGGCGCGTTTTCCATGGCGAGTCCCGCTGTGAGCGGCGGAGACAGACGGACGGGTGGAGATGGTGGAGGTGCTGGAGGGAGGCTGCCGCCCTGGCCGCCGCGGGGGGTGAGAGGCTGCTCTTCTGCCGAGGCGCTCCACGTTGAGCTCGCCGCCGCGCGCCCACGTCACCGCGCAGGCCTCACTGAGCACGACGCTGCCGCATGACGCGTTCAGGTACCACCACATGCTCGTCTCATCACTCTAAAGCCTAGCAAGCGAGGCTACGCTATCATATTTATAAAGCCTCAGTTTTAATTTAGTCTTAACTACTAGTAAAATAGTTAATAACAGAAAATAATAAAATTATTGTTTACGTTAATGGTCACTGAATTCAATCCCCTGCCGTTTCAGTTTATTAAATATTTCCATCAGATAAACTTACACACAGCTTCTATTTCTGCATGAAGTAACATGTATACCTAATGCTCTCATCCTCCACAAACTTAAATATGGTTGGAGAAATATGAAATGGCTTTGGCTGGTTTTGTAAATAAGATTTCTGCAATTTAATATATGTTTACTGGTCCTTGCACTCCGTCTAATACTGTCTTTAATATACAGTAGTGTGAGATGGGTCATTTTCCTTTTCCTCCACATACAGTATGTTGTTCTTGTCTGTGCTCTCCCAGATTCGTCTGAAAAATATTCCACTCTTGCTTTAGACACAGTAATGCAGTAGGCGTGATTTATTTGGACATATCCTATTGCAAACATACTGTAAACCCAGCCTGCCTCGCTCTCGCCCCTGCAAGAGGGAACCGTCACTCCTGATGGACAAATCTTTTCTCCCTGGCATCCTGTTTTTGTTTTCATTACCCTCTCAGCTTTCTCGCTGACGGTCCAGTTCATTCCAGGTCTGTGCACGCGTGTGCGAGAGAGACCGACAGAAACAACACATGCATGAGTGAGAGACTGTGATAGAGGGTGCGGAGGGTCAGTAAAGCATCCCACTCTCTTCCTGCCTTTGTTTCTTGTCGGACCCACATGAAGCTCAGCTGGGACACGCCTCCTGCACATCAGCGCGCTCTTTCCCCCACTGGCCCACTCCTCCATGCTCTGCGTTTCCATGGCGATGGGGCATATGCCTGCAGATGATTGCATCCCCTGCTGAAAGGCATTCAGAGAGACAATAAAACATCACAGGAGTGTTCAGGGAGCAACAAGATTACAGCTTTGTATTAGTGTAGAATAGATTCACACGTCAGTTCTGCTCAGTGAAAATGGTTTATCTTAAAACTAATTGTGTCGTCATACAGCATTCTGCAGGGGTTTTTCTTTGCAGCACGGCTCCTTAGGCAATTTTCTTTGTGATACATTTATGTTCCTCAGTGGATGAGTGGGTGAAGGATCTCGGCATCTCCTTTAATCTAATCTAAAGATGAACTCATTCTTGGTTCCCAGAGGATGAATCCTAATGAAGTTCTTGATCCCTACCTTTTACCACAGGGTTCAGGCCTGTGTTTATCGGATAGATTGCCATTCCATTCAAATGTGAACCTAATTATGATTCCATCAGAGCCAACTGTAATTAGTCACGTGTGACTGTGCTACTTGTCAGATGTTTGAACTTACAGGAGGTAATTGTTTGAAGGTTCCAACCAAACATTTAATATCGTTTTTACTCGTTAGCTGACACAAACACTCTTCCATGCTAGCATGTGTGTGTGCATTAATCTGGATTCCTTAAGTTCCTTAAGGCTCTCAACTGCTTTAGTGTAGTAGACCTGGGAAAAGTGCCAGACATCTGCTGTCTTGGTCACTCTGTCTCACAGCACCGCAGCACGTGTGGCCTTCTCACCTATGGATGCAAAGCATCGGCTTGAGTCACAGTCTGAGTGAGTTCATGAATGTCACACATTCGTATATTGCAACTAATTGAGTTGCGAGGAGACAAATTATATCTTAAAACATTTATGTTTGCGAAATAAAAGCAAACGATTATTATTATTATGTTAAACATTAAAAAGTATTATGTGAGAAAATAATAAATTGTGTGTGTGCATTTTTTCATCACTGCTTTTCTGTACTTCAGTATGGGTTAAAGTTTGAGTCAATGTTCCTATCGTATTACATTCATATCTATTCTGGCACAACCAAGCTGAGCTTTTGTTTTCCTAAGCATGTGGATTTTTCCTTTTCAAAGACCCAGGAAAAGGGCAATTACATAAACCAGCAGACAATGGGCTGTATTGAGTGAGGACTAAAATCCCCTGCTATATTTAACTACATATGCTTCATTCATAGCACAATCCTGCTTTGGGATTAACCCTGATTTGAAGAAAAATATTGGAGTTGGAGTAGGAGCTTAGTAGCACAAGCTGTGATGGCGTTTGATAAATGATGCCAGAAGGAAACAAATGAGAAAATAAAAGAAGCTAATTCCATTGTACACTAATTAAAATAAATTTGTTCAGATTACCAGTAATATATCAGAAGACATTTCTTGAAATAAAAGTCTTTCAAACATTCTATCCCATATACTCTGACCATGTTTTAGGCCACATTTGAATGGAAAAACTAAAGAACGCCATCAAAGTCCATCAAAGTGTGGTTATTAGATGAACAATGCAAGACAAATAAAATATACGAGTCACTTCTTGCAATATTCCCTGCATGTTCAATGTGAAGTAAATCAGCACAGTGCAGCCGCAGCGCTGCAGTGCTACCACCCCCTCTCTTATTCAGCAGCCTGTAAATGTTACTCAGTTGTTGCTGATGATAGTAAAAATTGTTGGACTTCTACCATTTAGTGCCGCTTTGTTGTTGGCACACTAGCACCGCCTTGTGTTACAATGTGGATACTACACATGAGTCAGGCACCTGAAGTTGTAAGGTAATCAAAGTCCTCAAAAGCATGAATACACACCATTCATAGTCCCTTCATAACACAGACTAACAACACGACTTCTGCTGCTGTGCTTTCAACCGGGTGAATGCCAGTGTCAGAATAATTGCTCAGGTGTGAGTCTCTAATTACGTCACTAGAGGGCGCGCTTACACCAGCTTTTCTTTGCTCTTTGCTCCAAGAGCAGCTGTTTACATTTAACTTGAGTTGGCGGCTGCCAGTCCAGTTAAAATCCAGCCTAAAGTGTTTATCTATCAAATGATTTAAACTCATTTCAAGGAGTAGATTCGTGTGTCAGCAGGCTGTCTTTTTTTAAGCCTTTATTTGTCATTCTCACATTGGTTTACAGATATAATGTGAGTCTTTTCACTCATTAATGTTTTAATAAGTCTT
This sequence comes from Betta splendens, assembly GCF_900634795.4. Taxonomy (NCBI): domain Eukaryota; kingdom Metazoa; phylum Chordata; class Actinopteri; order Anabantiformes; family Osphronemidae; genus Betta; species Betta splendens. Next base: position 14,630,127 of record NC_040885.2, on the reverse strand, counting down.
TTTTTATATTTTAGCCTATGGAGACACACTTTAGATTTAAGGGAAAGTTTTCAAAGCTTGCCTGAAACTGCAGTGTCAGTGTGTATGTACTTCATCCTAAACCTCAGTGGAACTTCCCCACAAGCTTTGCTGCAGAGTCTGACCGCAGCCTGCCTCCAACGGAGAGCAAATTACCCCTGTGCTGTTACTGTAGGTGGGTGTTTTTAGGAACTGGGAAGCTGCTGTGTCATTTTAGCACACGCTGAAATTGGACCGGCAACTTTCTTTCAGCAACTGCCAGGGCTTGTAGAGAATTTAAATTCTAGGCATTTACAGTCACTGGCACAATATGTAAGAAACAGCAGGACAATGCTCAGAACAGAGAGATGCGACAAGAGAATTTTCTTAGTCGCTGTTGCCAGTGCAGATGAAAGAGGACAATGCTGTGTTGCCAAAGTGAAGTCACAGCATAATCTGGTTTACTGTCAAATCCTCCAAAGCAACACCTTCAGCTCTTATTTCAAAGCTGCATTATTGTTCCTCTCAGCATTTCATGGGTGTAGTAATCACTGGCTGCTGAGACAGGATGGAGAGGAGCTTAAAACCCTGTTTATGTGGCAGAATCTGACTGACGCAGATTAGATGGCTGACTGTAGCCAGTGATTAAAGTAAATCCACTCTGCCTAAAGTATACTACAATTTTAAGGTCCTTTATTAATTGGAACTGTATGCTCTTTTGTATTTATTACACCAATTAATATGAAGCTGAGGAAACAGGAACTTAAATGAGAGGTTGGATCGTCTCACTTCCTGTGGGTCACTGTCTGTGAATGTGGACGTCAGTAGAACAGGTAGCGCAGGTATGTGGGGTGAGGTCTGCAATTTGGCCAAATATGGTCATACAGGAAGGTGATAGAAACCCCGAGTTACCTGGGAACACAAGCATTTCTGTGTAATAACTACGAATCAGTTTTTGCTTTATTTTGTGTTAATGTTAAACAAGAGAAAGAAGGAACGTTACAATACACGAGTTCCATTTTTAATCCAGAGCAAAAGTTGAGACAACCTCCCATCTTCCAGCCGTATGGACTGTTCCAGGGTCCGGCTGTGACAACTAATAAAACATGTTCTTTATCACAGCATCTTCGCCGTTGCTTGAGATGAGAACTCAGCCTCATGATCTGTTCCCAGGAGCTCGTCTCCATATTAGCTCCATAGCAGCAGTGTCTGTGTCTCAGCCAGTAAACTGGCTGCAGCTGCTGAAGGAACGAACACGGGCACGACGCGTGTCACGTCCAACTGGCACATTTGCATCACAATGAAGGACAATCAGTGACAAACCCTTGAAGTTACATTTTACGGGAGCCGTCTCCTGAAAGACTTGCTGCGACGGAGGTTCGACCTTGGACAGTGACGTATGAGGAGAATGTGACACTCGTCTGCTGAGGAGAAAACATTCACCTGAAAGGACCTCGGCGGTGCACAGGATTTATTTCAGCTTGGGCATTAGCTGCAACACTGGCCTAATCTCCAAGCTTCAAATCTAAAAAAACATAAAATAAACCAGGAGAAAGAAACACATTGTGAAATTTCTCACCTATGTTTTGAAAATATAAAAATAATATAATATAAAAATGTAGTAGTAAAAAAGTATTTAGTTTCAGAAGATGATCTTATTTGGTAACAACTCTGAAAGCTAATTCCAGCCAGTGTCATCAGTGAAATTGAAAATGATCACTCTAAGGTAACAGACGTGTGCTTATATGGTTCTTTGAGCTGATGCTGGAAGGATGCGCCCAGAAGTCATCAAAAGACTGAAGTGGCCCCAGCCGAAGGACGTGTTGTGCTGTTTGTCAACAGAAAACGCATGGGGCACTTTAAATGAAAGTACAGAAAGACGCGGAGAATTAGCTCCACTTCAATAACTCTCGGTGTAAAGCCCATTATGGTATTGACAGCCCTGTCAGATCAGTCAGACCCTTTAACCACAGAACATAGATCAATAACATAAGCTGCACTTCCTCTCCTGTAAACAGCAGCGCAAGATCACATAGTGATAAATAAACGTGTGACTGATGTATTATTCATAGAATAAACGTGTAAAGTGGGTTCTAATTGAAGCTTGCAGTACTTTATACTCACTGAAGCGCTAATATCCTAAAGACTAAAGGCAACAACTTGGCAGTAATTCACTCCTCACCACAAAGAGAGAAGAGGGACAAAGATATACACATAAAGGAGAGGGTGGATCAATGCAGCCTGGAAAGACGTTGTCGAGTCGATTTATAATGCGGTTTTTAATAGCATCACACAATGAGAGATCGTCTTCCCTAAAAGACAGCTGAGGAAGTTGCCTGCGCTGCCACGGAATATTTTCTATCTCTCCACCCATAAGAAATGATCAATGAAGGACTCGGAAACACGCTTTTCAATCGAGCGCTTCTGAATTTCTGAATTACAGTCAGACGCTCCCGCCTCTGGACGCGTCAATCATCAATCGAGTAACAAACGAAGAGCGACCCTCATTCTTCACTTGCTTTTTCGGGGCATTCGTTTGTTTAGTTGCGTCACTCCCCCCAAAAAACAACCACTTCTTTCTGTTCCTTGGGAGAAATGGGGCAAGTACAAATCCATGAAATATGTACGGAGTAAACCCTTAAGCCCGCCTGCCATTTGTATCTGCCACGGGACGTGGAAGATTGGGGTTAAGAGGAGAAAGAGTACGTGTATGAGCAAATACCTAACTCTATCAACCATTACCGTTGACCCAGATTCCCACAACGCAGCGTGTCTGGCTGCTGAAACTTTAATTTTCCCACTGTAACCCATGTCTTTGTCAATATGTGCAAACACAGAGTCAAGTTTTGATGTTTACAATTCACTAAGTTGCTTGTGAGTCAACTATTTGCCTCATTTTCTGTTTTTTCGGACTTCAAAAAATGCCATTGCAGTGAATTAACTGAATATTAACTGTTCAGGTAAACAAAGTTTGACTTCCCAGCATGCATTGCGTTGGAGTAAAAACTTTTGAACTCAATCACGAAATGGGTCAGTCTGCTTGTTCTCTTAAATTCAATAAAGGTTAGTGCGACCCCCACGTTAACACTCCCAGCATAACAATTTCCAGTGAGATGGTGCCTTAGTACTGACTCACAAGAAGTCCAGCAGCTGCAGCTTTGACTTCAGCACTTCAACTGAAGACCTGCTCATTCACACTGAGAAGCAGCCGATAGAGTTGATTCTTAGATTTACCCTTCTTTGTAGGAATGCATGTTTCTAATACATAATAAAATGTCACGTTCATAATACGCTTGTCTCATGAGACTCATTATAAACATTACAGATTAATTTCATCACATTAACATTGATCAGTGTTTTGAAAGTGCTTTGAACAGCGGCTGACATTTAAGGCTCTTAATCATCAACAGGCCTGTGAAATATGATGATGATTCCATCACTGAGGAATCCTCTGGAGCCCATGGGGTTCTTTACTGGACACCAGTAATAACTGAATCACTAAGTGATTAATAATTGAAAAGAAAGAAAAGAAAAGGCAAAGCAGCCCAATTATAATTTCAAACATCTTACGAGAGTCAGGAGGAGTCTCTGGGGATCCTGAAGACCTTCTGTGAGGATACTGGGCTGTGAGTGAAACCCCAGGGACTGTTTAAATCGGACTCTGAACCTATTGAAAATCGAGCTTTATAAAGTTTACTCGCAGCAGAGATGACATTTCCCTTCAACAGATGAGTCAGTGAGGTGAAATAATCAGAGATTAGGAATCCAGAATATCACACTAGACTCACTGGAGGTGGTGGGTGGATGTTTGCACCCACAGACAGAAGGGAAACAATGGAGTAGCGCAAGAAACGGAGACACAAATAGTCACAGAAAAACTCAGAGACTAAAAGGCTAAAAATGGGGGAATCCCAGAATATGAGAGACGCTGTTCATTTTTCATGCACATTTTATTTTCCGCTTCTGTATATTTGTAACGACTCACGAGCAACAAGATAAGTAATAGTTGTGGTAAATAATGCATTTGGTGGTTGAAGACTGGAGGAAGCGGAGCTTTCAGTAAAACACGATGAGAGCTGCAAAACAACTGTCTCTTCCAATGTGTGACATTTGGGATCAACGTTAAAAATAAAAATAATCAAACATTGACGTTTTCAAGTACGAGGCCAGCTGTCAGGCTAGTAGTACGAGTACTAGACCAATTCCCCAGCTCAGGCTCAGCCTGGGTGGTCGGAGCTGGATCGAGTCCAACTCATATTCTGGAGAACTTTGGGTTGTTTTGTTTGCTAACAGCTCTAATCACTGGTTCACAAACATCATGGATTTCAGTTGCCCTCCTCTGTTTTCTGTGGTCAGTTCATCCAGACCCACTCACTGCATTTGCTCTAACGAGGTGTCTTATTCGGACCCAGACGCGACTGCTGTAACTCATATTTTGGGCGGCACCGTCCTCCGACCACGGGCCGGATGAGATAATTGTCTGCGTGCCGTGTTTACTCTGGACACGCCCACACTGTACACGCCCGGCGAAACTCTCGAGACGCTCGGGACTCGTGAAGAGATGCATGAACTATTTGATCTGCAAAGGAGTGGCTCTTGATTCACAAAATTGTTTTTTCCTCTCAGCTCTTTACCCCAACGCTGTCCACATTACTGCAGCTACTAATTTCTTACCCAAAGAGAACAATGCATATTTCCCCTCTTAAATGGCAATAATCTTAGGGTTAATATCTTATTTATAATAATTATAATAATTATTTAGCTCCCTGAATTGTCTTTGACTTTATTTTAATTATAGCACTAAATACACAGATTTTAAAGTGCTGTCCTGCTGCATAGAGAGAATATTTCATCCACTACCTCTCTGTTATGAAGAGCAATTTAGAAATGAACCAGCACTTAAAAGTTGGGGCTTTGGGCCAAAAAAGTAAAACAAGCAAATATTTAGCATAACCTTTTTTTCTAGCCGATGGAAATAACGGTAAATGAGAACCATCCAAGGGCTCAGATACAGTTACTCAACTTCTTGGCGATGGTTGCGGCGGGGGCGTGGGGGCGCGCACTCTGCGCGCTCCCGTCACTCACCGCGCCTGCATCCAGGCCTCAGACTCCTCCCCCCTCTCGGCCCCGCCCTCGAGGAGTGACTTGGTGTCTGAGGGAAGAGAGAGGGGCTCCGCGGGCACACTCACGGAGTCGCGCTCGGAGTCGCACTCTAAGCTTTTCCCAACATCTCCGCCGCGTCTTTCCCGACGGGACAAGTTGAACCCCTCCGGTAAACCTCCGCGGGCTCTGCGCCCCCCCTCCCCCCTCCTCCCGCCTCCGTGTGACCATCTGGACCCGGAGTGAGGTGAGTGCGGGAAACTGATCATGTTGCCAGTTCTGGTGGGGTTGAGCTTTAAGTAAAAAGAGGGGGGAAGAGGAGCATTCGTCTCAGCGGAGGCAGGAGCCGGAGAGACACGTCCGGCTGCTGTTGGAGCAGTTTCTGCGGGCTCACTTCACGCATGTCAGGGGCCACTAAAAGGCGTCAAAGACCCGATTTTAAGCGAGGAAAAGCGCCGTTTCCGCTGCTGGCGCGGCTGAATTCGCCCGGTCGGGCTGAGATTAGCGGCGCGGCTCCGACATCCTCTCAGGATGTTGCCGCCACACAGCTGTAAAGCTACACGCGGCTCCGGCTACCGCTCGCGTTTCCTCGGCCGCTCTGGCCGCCGGGACGCGCGGACGCCGACGGGAACGGGCTCGAGGGCTGCGGGGTCGAGTCGCTCGGTGCCCGTTAGTGCGCGTGCGGCGGCGAGCGGAGCTCGGCGCGGCGCAAACGTTGAGGGGGTTTGCGAAGTGAGGTCTGGAGGGAGGAGCGGCGCCTCAGTCTCAACTTTTGAATGGAAAAACTTACATTTCTGCCGTTTCCACTTCGTACTTGAGGATAGAACGCTTTTATGATTGCATTTCAACCACACAAAAGCTGCAGCTTATTGTTTATTGTCTGTTAATTGTTCAGAGCACTAAGACCACGACGCGTTTCCTAACTCTAGTTGTACAGTTCAGTAGGACATAACACATGTATTGTCCAACAGGACTGTGTGAGGGCGCGGGTGAAGCTCAGTCAGCGTTTGGTGTCAAGGTACTGAAGAATAATTGTTCTTCACGTTGAAAAGTTTGAAGCAGTTTAAACAGGTTTTCAGGCCACACAGTTTAATGGGCTCAGACCCTGGAAGTGCGTTTTCTCCCTCCATCTGCACCAGCTGTCGGCCCACGCTGAATGTGGGCTGCTGGACACACGCTCACATAGAAGATGTCTGAGTCAGGACATGCAAAGGCTCCAAACGGACCCCACAGATCACGTCACGCCTCTTGCGTGGGGTCCGAACTGTGCGTTGTGCGCTTTTGTTGCAGTCTTGTTTTACATGCGAGGCTCCGGCGCTGGAACGGAGCCCGTCAGTCCCATGGGTGGAACCCGCCGGGCCCGGGTCATCAGCTGGAAGGACAGCGTGTAGCCTCACACCCCTGCTTTTTTGCAGGTGTGGTAGCAAGCGGGAAGGTTGTGTTCTGGCAGGAACGAGGAGAGGAGCCCGAACGTGCAGGAGTCGGAGCGCGACCTCACCAATTCTCAGCCTGTGCAGTCATCCGCCTGCTCACGCTGCAGCGGCTGACCTCGGTTGACCTCCTCCTCCTCCTCAGGAGAGGGGCGACTGTTGAACCACTGATAGAAACCAGCTTCGCTTAATGAATGGAGCCTGCCCAGACACACCAGCGCAAACACGTTCTTCTGTGTCTATTTTGCTCAACTTTACTGGTTTCCAGCACGAGACTTGAGGATCTGTTCCCCGGCCTCCTGCTGCTTTAGACGTCTTCTCTAAGCCAGTGCACTTGCTTACTATCGAAAAGCGATTATACTAGATCAGCGCCGTGATTGCAGCCAGCGACCGGGCGCTGCCTGCTAATCTGTGGTCTTAATACTGAGACGGGCAAATCTCAGGGCAGCTACTCAGACCAAAGGCAGCTTCACATACACACTTGTTGAACCGTCCTTTAATACCTTCTCAGCCATATCTACAGATTTTTAAGGCGCTCACCACAATATTGGTTCTAAAATAAATGTACTAATAAATAAGCTGATTAACAAATATGCTGCAGATAAATATTTTAAATCGACCGCATAATTCATAAAGGGCTTGATTAAGCTCCAGCATGTCTGCAGTGCAGCACGGTGATTTATAAAACACGCAGCAGTGGTATGAATCAGTGCTTGTCAAGTGTTCGGGTTAGAATAAATCAGTGGGCATCTCAATGATACTGTTCCTCAGATTGTCTCTGAAGCGGAGGTGCTTAAGTGATCAGTGGACGTGATGATGGATCTCCTGCTGATGAATGCTGGGATATCTGATCCCCTCGTGTGGCCGCTCGCAGAGAGGACGAGACCGTAAACATTAATGGGTCCCGTGGGTGGGTTTTGTGCATAGTTTTAATGCGAGTGAATAGATTTATGATATAATTTAGAATTTATTGATTGATTATTCTAGTGTCTTCCTGCACCAAAATCACAACCGAATCTCATTTTACAGAGGAGACAGCACCTTCTGTACCTGTCTTTACAGGCTTTCATGCATGTTTTTACTTCCTTTACTGCGTTTATTCTGTATTTGTAGCTCATCTTTGTATTTGTAGCTCGTCGTTCCTTGCGGCGTCTTTGGACGCTTCGCCACCGATCGAAGCTCTGAACAGGAAGTGAGCGCGCGGAGCTTGTAGCCTGCGTTCCGTGCTCAGGAAGGCACTTGACTGAGGTTTTTTCCTCATATTGTTGTGGAAGGCGCAGCACGCCTCTCTGGCGTGGTTCAGCCCCAGCTCCCAGTCTTCATGGACGCGAGGCCTCTCCCCCCGATCTGCAAAGTGCCTCTTAGATTAGACTCGTGCAGCTGCTGAGCTTCAAAGCGGCAGACGACATTGAAAGTGTTGTGGAAGCGGCGCGAGTGCATGCTTTTTAATGAATTCTGCCCCTCCGTTGGAGATAGGAGCTTTAATGTCCGGCGTCGGTCGACACTCAGCTCTGGTGCCTGGTCGCGCCGAGGCTGCAGCTGGCTGCTGCTTTTCCTGCATGCGTGTGAACAGTTCGTGGTTTGTGCCCTTGGTGCTGTTCCTCTAATGGCGAAGGTCGTGAGCGTAGGTTTTTGCTATTTTTGTTGCTTAAAACGCTGGTCATCACCAATGCTCTGTAAACTACAGATTACTGATGCACAGTCTGATTTCCTCAAGCTGCCTCTTAATAAGTACTCCTTTTAGGAATTACTCAAACTCGCCAACTTTTTGGTGGCTCGGCGCCTAGACCTGGTTGTGGATATTCCTGTTGCAGCACCGTTCATTTACCCAAGGAACAGATATGACAGCGTGTGTCCTCGCTCTGATACTCGGCTGCCAGATAACTAATTATTTCCACTGTGGAAGTTATGTTGTTCTTCCCTGTTGGCTTGTCAGCAGGATGTCATAAAACCATGTTACAGTGGACAGAAATGTGACTTTTGGTGTGATCTGTTTCCTCTTGGTGTTATCTGGCAATATTTTGGACTTTATCGATACTGAAACAATCATGCAGCATCAGTAGTGTTGAACTTGACAGCGACGTAGTGCATTTTGACCGCTGGGTCATTGCACCATAATAAACTTACAGTCATTCGAGTCTTCTTTAGTGCAGAACTGCAGTGTCCAGTCAGATCCAGGCTTATTTGGAGGTCTGATTCGTGGCATGTTCATGAACCGGTGCCCAAGCTTCTTTAGGCATGCGCACTTTTCATCGGACTGAGGGAACCGTGTCATCTATTATTTTGTTATGACATCTGTGTCTCCTGAAGGTTCTGTTCATGGTAAACTGCACTAATTGGAACGTTCAACCTTTTACTGATGCATTTAGTATTTACATGTTTTTAAAGACACTTTAATACTATTCAACATAATACACTCACCTTTGTTTACTAGCAGATTTGTTGTGTGTATTCATGACGCCTCCTCGTCTGCTGCAAGCCGTACCACAGAGTAACAGGAACTGATCTCCGACCACATGCAGGTGTGCAGCATCTCAGTCCTTGCACGTGATTGGGAAGGTTTTAGGCCGACTCCGTCTGCAGAAAAGCGTGACCCCGTTTCCAGCGCTCCTTGTTTCCTTGCGGTGCCACTGCCCCTGATTTAATTAGTTTGCTTTTCCATAAGTGGCCGCACGGACGAGCGCATGTGGAACCGGCCCACTGTCCAGCAGGACGAACAGATTGCTGAGACGAGCTCTGCTCCTCTTGCTCTAACCAACGTGGACAGATTTGCTTTGTAGTGTGGTTAAATGAGAGTCAGCGTGTGCAGCGCCGGCTCTGCCCGCGCCTGCAGTTACTGGGACGGCGCCGGCTCACGGTGCACCCATCTTGCTTTCGTGGTGGATTAGAAGTGACACTTACTGCAGGCGGGCTGAGTCTCAGCCTTGTTTACTCTGGCAGGGTGTTAGCTGGGGACTCGCTGTCATTAGGCAGTGAAATGACTCGAGAGTGGCCCGGGGCTAAAGACAATTAGAAAGGAAAAGACAGGAGCGGGAGAGAAAGATGGAAAACAAATAATAGAGACAAAAGGAAGAAAGTGGATGTTCCTTGGTTTCCTGGACTGTGTTACAGCAGCTGGGGTGTGGTCAGAACCTGCAGCCCAGGGCGTGCTGTGGTCCAATTAATAAATAAACAGGCGGATCGGTCTAAAATAAACACTGATGGACGTGTCGCTCCACCCAGGACCGGAAAAAGACTAGGCGTCAAACACGGGCTGCTGCTGCAGGCCCAGCTTTACTGTGCTCAAAGGTTGAGGCCTTCTCTAGAATCTCCCACAGTAGAAAATGTGCAGAAAACAGCCGGATGAAGCCAGAAAAATGTCCTTCAGCCACAGAGGATCAGTGAGGTTGGTTCTTGCTAAAGGAACCGCAACCAGAGGCTGTGGATTTTTTTCTTTTTTGAAAGCTGTAAACCTGTTTTTCTCACTGCCACCTGAGATCAGTGCCGCTGATGTAATGTAAAGCAATAGAGACTCGCTGTGAGCAGGTGAAATAAAAGCTGCACAATGATAAAGAGGCATTTAAAGGAGCCATTAAATAGTGAAAATGAAAAGCAAATACAGGGTACAGCCTACAGGGTTCTGCACATGGCAGGATGTGGATATTTGTGTTGCTGAGGAAAGTTTGCTCCCTCATAGTTCGGCTCTAATGTGTTATTGACCACAAGCCTGTGTTGAAAATCACGAGTAGCACCTCAGCAACTGTCAGAGGTGCCTGTACAAATTCTAAGCAGGAGGATGATGGTTGTTATCTGTGTGTGCTTTTTCTGTCTCCTTGAGCCTCCAAATTTAAAGAACTGATTCTGACCTCATGTCCTGTTTTAACTACGTGTATGTTTTGCATTTCACTGTAGGTGATAATGCACGAGTTGACTTTAACTCCAAGGCTTCCATATCAAATCAGAAACCTCTCCAAAAGATTAAGAAGAAGCTCCGTCTGTGTCGGTTTCCTCCCCGTCTGCCGGGTAATCGGAGGCTCTGGCCTCGCTCTGACTCGCTGCCGTCCCCGGGGAGGCCTCGTGCAGATATGTTTGTTTTTGTGGGTAATGGTGATGTGTGTCATTTTCCATCTGGGGCATCTGTCAGAGCTTGTATGTGTAACTTTGGAGCCTGGCCTCCGCCTCCCCGCACCCACACTGCCCCCGCGTTGTGAGATGAAATGAGTCCCTCTGAGGCCGGACGGCAAATAAAATCACCCGAATCTGCAAGGACCTGCTGAGAACGCGCACGTGTTCCGTGGTGGCGTTGTTGTCGGCCTCTCTTTTTATTCGCCTCGCATCCAGAGCACCGCGCTGCGCTGATGGCAAAGGGCAGGCTGCTTCTCGCTTTCACTTCCTCTGCCCTCGTGGATGTTGACATTTTATAATGGTCAATTGCACGTTTTGCTTCACTCGCGCATCCACCTTGAATGGAGCCCGTTGGGACGCGGGCGCCGTCTGACGGAAGCGCTTCATGAGCGAAGCTGTCGGCGCGTTCCTGCCCGTGTTTGGCTGCTGGCGCGCGTGCAGCGCCGGATTCCCCCACCGGTAATGACTGGTGGCACCTGCAGCAGCCTGTCAAACCATCAGAGTCCTCGCTCGACGGGCTGAGAGTGGAATGTTTACATCCACCGGCTTTCTGCCGCGCTTTCGCTGCCTTTTTTCACGACCACAACAACAAGCCACATCGTCGAGTGGAACCTAAAATAGACCAGAGGAACGTCTCATGCAAGAAGCAGTGTGAATATTGTTGCTGCAGTTCTGTCAAACCAATGAATTGTTTGAAATTGTAATTGTGGACAATTAGAATAAATATGGTGTCTTTTAAATGTCTTTCTCTTGTGTAAAAAAACAAAATGACTTTAGTTTCAGAAGGTTCCTAATTGGAGTTAAAGGTCTGAGTTGGCTCTTTGTTGCTTCTAGAACATGAAAAGGTCACTTTTGCACCTTTTCCTTCCTGGTGATCGGCCTCTGACCGCGTCGCAGTTTCACCCGGCTAGTCTAAATATTGGACAGAAGACCGTACAATGGAGGGACTGTTGGTGCAATGTTGACCTGGACAAAGTGCAGCGACGGCCCAGGATAATGGGCATCGCGCAGGGCCAGCAGGGATGTGTCGAAGTGATTAATGAGTCGGCCGCTAACATGGTGGTCGTGGGCTCTGCAGGATCAGTCCCGAACACAGATTTACTGCAAGATTGCTGGCTTAGTATTTATAAGCATAAACGCGTAAACGGCTTATGTGGACATAAGCTAATGTAACGCTTGTGCTGGAGTTGAGCTTAGTGCTTCACGCTTTCCTGAATATTGAATTGCACTCGGGCTCAGGAGAGCGCTGGCGTTTCCAGGCGTCGTCCGGCTTCACCCCCGACACCTGGCGGTTCTGTCTGCACCGCGAGCTGTTTACCGCCGCCCCGAATCATTAGGAGGGAGAGAACGACCCAGAATCAGGTCGACCTGAGTGCTTTAAATCGAGGCTTCGCCACAGGAAATAAATTCCCTCCCCACCGGCACATCCAGTGCCAAGTAGGACGAGTAATCCAGACAGAATAAAAAGGTGCTGTCGGAGGACGCGGGGGGAGAGACGGAGGAGTGTGGACACAGGCTGAGGACGAGAGAGAGAGAGAGAGAGAGAGAGGGTGGTGGTGCAGCAACATACAGCGGAGCACTTAGTGATCTAAGCTCTGTCAGACAGCGTTTCCAACCATCACTCTGCAGACGATTTGTATCGATGAAGCAATAACATGCAGGAAACGCTTGGATGCTGTGGTGGAGGTGGGTTGTCTGCAAAAGCTACAGCTACAGACCATGCAAGGTGGTTCCCTGATGAACAGCAGAGCTGAACCAACCGTGTGGTAGAACCCGACTCTACTGAACTCTACCGACGTGGCGCTGAAAACCCGCCTGGAAAGTGACCGACAAGGCGTCGGTTGCAGTGAATCTATAGGAAGCGTGAGCCTGAATAAGCATTGTTGGTGTAGTGTAAATCATAGGGTGACAGAAGTGTTTACATGGCAAATACAGCTGCCAAGCGATTCTAAAACAAATCTGATTAAATACATGCTCTGTGATTAATGAATCTAATGTAATTGCATACGTCAGTGTTTGCTCTGAAACTATTAGAATCAGTTCAAATACAGTTTAGCAGATAAGTCAGTTGACTCATTTTGCTATTTTTCACTTGCTCCAGCAATTTCGATGAGTAGAAAAGCTTTAAAATATTGATCAACAATGTTGGAGATCAACTGCATTTAAAAGCTGCTGGTTTATTTTTTCAATTAACCAAAAGCACATCTGTTGCAGTGTTGTCTTTAAAGTTTAAGACGTCTCCATGTCTGTGTGTGCGCGCGTGTGTGTGCGCGCGTGTGCGTGTGTGCGTGCGTGTGTGCGTGAGCAGCTCCAGGGCCCAGTGAAGCCTTTTCTGTCTCCTGTTTATCTGTTTCCATACAGCAGCAGCTGCTACTCTGATACTTGTCTGGTCTCCTGTGCCTCTGAGGAGGTCTGCTGCCGTTCATGGTGAGGAGACACAGACAGATGCCTGCAACGTAACAGAACACAATGAAAGATGTGCCTTCAGGTGCATAATGTGCAAACTTAAACTATTAAACTCTGTGTCCAGCTGTGCAAAAGCAAATGATATTTGTTGGGTAGTATCCAAAATCATCTTTTAAAATCAAATTTGCAAATTTGGCAGACATTCACAAAAACAGTCCGGATCATAGATTATGTATAAAGCTAGAGATTAAAAGATTACCATATAGAATATGTAAGTAGGGGGAAGGGAAATCTAAATCATGTTGTGTGACTATGTGAGCAAATGATGGAGCAAATGTTAGAAAATAGCAGTAGTTAATTTATTAAGAATGTTTCAATGATCCTGCAGCAGTGGATGTGAACTAACACGAACAAAAGGTACAACAACCCTGCAATAAATCGTCTCTTCAACTGGACTGAACGATACAATGAGCTGTTATTTGGGCCAGCCTCATTCATACAGAGGGGACCGAATGATGGAAACACCTGCCAGTAAAGCACATTATCCATCCTTCATAATAATACTCATACAGCTGAGTCAGCACAGCCTGAAGCAGTCATGAAGAGAGGATTTATTTTAGGACTGCTGATTTGTGTGATGGGCGGCGCGTCCAGTCCGAACACAGACCCGCGTTCTGTCCGCTTGACTTCAGTGACTCGAGGCTGACACGACCAGGGCTTGTGTTTAGTGTGACCATCAGAATCAGCCATGTTTGATTATGTTTCTGAGTCATTATTCTTCAACAGTGACTTCAGGTCATCAGTACCTGCCAGTCTATGACCAGCAGCACGTAACCAGGGCCATGGGGCAAAAGTCACGTTTCAGGAAAATGCTGTGACATAAGTTTGCATAATTTCGGGTTTATTCGTGCTTTTGTTTTGTAAGCGTTTAGTTATGAGCTTCTTTTTCATCTAAATGCAGACGTGTCTGAGTTCACGATCAACTTGTGGCCTCCTGCATCCAATTTGTTCTGATTTGTATTTGTTGCATTGAAGTTAAAAGTACCATCACGCTCGGGAGCTCAGTTCTTCATGGGCAACGAGTCGACTGAGCAATGATTTGTCTTTTTATAGTGTTAAATGTTGTACAGCCGTGTCTCTGGTGTTTTTAATACTTTCTTAAGGCTCACGAATGAAATCAGAGCAGGTCTTTGCAAAAGCTTTTATGCTTCAGACAAGTCATAGAATGAAAGAAAATGACTTTATTATTTTGAGAGGCTGGATTGCTCAGCTTGGATATACTCTAACAGAAGAAGCCCATGTAAAAAGTCAGCGTCAAGAAGAAATTCTCAGGACTCTACTGTAATTAACAGCAAAAGTGTCTCTAGTGTTTAAAAACCATGAACCCAAGTCGGAACCGGAACATATAGAACCTGGGACAGAGAGCAGGCGTCTGCAACGGCTGTAACTCCTCACTGCAGAAGTCAGACACGTAGACATGAGCCCTGGGCTGAGAACAGTCCACGCTATACTGTTCTCATGACAGAGGGGTTTGTAGAAGTCACATGACACACACACACACACACACACACACACTGGCCTTGAGAAGCAATTTTTCTGCCACTCCAGTAATTCCCATTTTAATTTTTACATCTGACTGACAGGTTCGAATAAGGCAGAGACTGTTTGGAGCAGCAGCCTCATGGCGAGCTGCTAATTGACAGGGTCACAGCCTCAGTGGGTGGAGTTTTCCTATTTTGGCAATTGGTCCCCGCTGGTTTCACAGCTGAGGGGACGTCTGTGAAACTTTACTGCAATCAGGCGCGAAACAGAGAAGATCTGTTATAAAAAGCGTATAATAGGACAGACATTAATAAAGATATTTTTTAGTCGTGACATAGAAGTCTAAGGAGCAACATACTCTCTTGATTAATGATGGAGTTGAGGATATTAAGACTGCTGCATCAGTCTGCATGTTCTGTCTAAAATGCGTTCCATTCAGACGCTGCTCCTGTTGTCACAAAGACGCTGCACGTGGCTGACTGCAATGCTGAAAATAATTCAAACGCCTATGTAAATTCTGAGGCGTGAGCCTAGAAACTGCTTGGGCTGCGGCGCCTTTAAAGTGCGGGGAAAGGACAGGATCAGCTGTTTTAATCCAGGTGCGAGAAGCCGGCAGAAACGTGAGGCTCAAAGACCCGAAGCGCCGCAGTCGCTGCTGTCGATGGGACTTTCAGGTCGGGAGCGGAGAGGCTGAAAATCAGTTCCGTTTGCAAAATCATTATTAGATGCATAAACATCATGAGTGTGATGCCTTCAGTGTCAAATCAAGTAGACGACGATCTTGATGATGATGGAGCTTTATTTCTCGTTCTTCTAACAGCTGTTTTTATTAAGCATTACAATAAACAGATTTTCTTAATTCATTCTTCTAGAGAGGACGTTCAGACCTCCTAAATATGAAACCATTAACATTATAGTTGATGCTATAAAGGATAGAATGGGTCGTGATGACCAGACGCCCTGTGATGAGGCCTTTGTAGTGAGCGGTCAGGTGGCCGTGACAGTTAGCAAGCGGCTCCAGCTCGCTAACAATTCATTGCTGAGCTGTTTACCTTGGGAAATGGGGCCAGATCCTCTTTGGAGCCCGTTGCACTTCTAAAGTTCTGTCCCTGCCTTTCACAGTATCCATTTTCCTAATGTTCTGCTCTGACAGGTCAGCGGCAGACGGGGAATTCAATTATGGGTTGACTCGGAACGGCGCTTTTGATCTTTGTTTTGAGGGAAGAGCCTTTTGCTGGAGTCCTGTTTGATTCAGGAGCGCGAGTGGCGTGCTTTGCATTTTTGCGATAATGCATTCACAACACAGCGGCGGGTTGGTGATGCATAGGCAGCTGGCGGCCGCCGAGGGAGCGGCGTGAATTAAAAACCCGAGCCGACGCTGGCGGCAGGGCAGGACTGTTGGTAATTGTTACCCTCTTTCCGCGGGTTTGCTTGGGGCATTTCCATCCGCAGCTCCAGCTGCAGCCGCTGCATCGCACGCCGTTGCCTGACCTGCTTTTTTTTCCCCGAGCAATTGTTGTGAACTGAAGGCTGCACATTTTCCATACAAATGTGAAACGCTAAGTGCGGGTGCCACGCAGCATTCTTATCTGCTGCCGGAGAGCTGATTGAGGTCAATCTGTGATTTGCTGCCTTGGCCCCGGGGCCGGCTGTGATATCACCAGAGGGCTTACGCTCGCCCACAGCTCGCGGCTCCTCATAACTCAGGTTTGTCTTCCGCCTCCTGCTGCGACATCATATCAGCACGTCGACCTAGCGCAGCTCGGCCTCCTCTTCGTGGGTAAGACTGTCTCCAGAGATTTACCTTCTCTGCCTTAAACTGCTTGTCTCTCTCTCTCTTTTTTATCACCTGTTGTTAATCATGACCCTAAATGTCACGATTTTACTCCTGAGTCAGTCGTTTAAATAAAATTTCGGTGTCATTTACCCACAGAATTAGTGACTAAAGTTTAACCTTAACATGGGATGAACAGGGAAACGGCTGCTTTGAAGTGATGCTGCCCGGTTTCTGTCATGTGGTTTGGGGGCATTCAGGTGTTTGTGGAAGCATGGGAACATAGATATCTTGATATAAAAATCTGTGTTATTACAAAGTTCACATAAAGTGGGGCAGAAAAGGTTCAGCAACAAAGTAGTTGTACACAAACACGGCTCTTATGTATCAAACGTTCTCTGGGCTCAGTTTGTTGAACGGAGGATTTGGGGCTTTTCTCTGCTTTTATTGACTGCTATTGTACGCTTTTCATTGTGGCTTAAGACTGGTTTATTAATATATTCTCCAAGGCATAATCAACAATGAATGTGACTGATTCTCTGCATAGATGTGCATTCATTTTCCTTAAATGTGTGTTTCTGTTAGTTTGGAGAGTCAGGACCGGACAGTGAAGAGGCGTTTAAGTCATTAAATCCAATGTAGGAGCAGAGAGTTTGGGGAGAAGGTGGCGTTTTAATGCTCGACACGTTCGTGTCCCAGGGATATCGCGTGACGTCACCTTGATTGGATCAATTGGGTCGTCAGCCGTTGATTGCAGCTCTGTTTTTTCCACTGCTCTGTCTTTGCCGTCACCTGCTTGTATGAGTAATAGCATTAGCTCCGCTTTCATTCCCCTGATTTGATCAACGGTAGCTCCTGGGTTTCATATCATTGACCATCAAAGACGCCAAAGAAGACAGTGGACCCTCCCTGTTTGCCACGCGCCCTGTCTGAAGCTAATTCGCTTTGCCTGCAGCCGTCGCATCTCAGGGGGGAGACGAGCAACAAAACGTCTGGGTCCATTCACGTTGCGTTACAGGAAACTTCCAGCACCGCTGGAAAATAAGTGCTGCTTGTAAAACGTTCCACAGACACAAACGTACGAGTGACAACATCAGTTTCCCCTGTTTTAATGTAAAATAAACTGCACCAGGCCGCGGTGTGAGGCGTCATTTGTAACTTTATCAAACAGCTGTAAATCTAATTGAACTGGAGCCGTCTCCTCTAAACCAATGAGGGCCGCGGTGTTCGTTTTAATTTCAAGATTTAAATTAAAACCGAGGCCGTAATGGATGCACTCTGGAGCCTTGTTTACAGCGTTTCCTCTGCGTTGCTCATGTTCTGATCACGCAGTGGCCTTCTTAGCACGGACGCTGCATTAAGATGCGCGGAATGGCCCTTTTTATGCCATTACCTGAACGGATGTGCGTCTACCAGCAGGCTATGCTGATGGCAGAAATGCTGCTTTTGACTCTGGCTGATAATTTTTGTGACAAATGGAAAGCGCAGGTGATTGTTTTTTAATGGCCTCTTTCCAAAATAAAAAATATTTTCTGTCTGATTTTAACATTCGATATAAACAATGGTGTAATACAATGAGTTGAGACTTGAAGCATAGTCTCAGCACACTATTTGGAGCTTTCAAATGTAGAGCATTACGTGATGACATAATCAATATCTGTCTGTCTGTCGACATCTGCTGACAACTTTAATTTGAGTTTCCTCCACATTATCGGACCCCCTGCTGTTAACCCTCCTCTAAGTGTGCCATGTGCACAGCGATCTGTTCGCTCTGGCAGAGTGCAGACAGACACAGACGCTGTAGGAAGTGATTATTCTGCTTGTTTCCTGTCCATGTTTTAGCAGGTGTCAGTTTTTTTTTTGTTTTGTTTTTTGCACAGGAAGCGTGCTCGATGTCTGACAGACTGACTAGATGTAGCGACACCTTGCAACGGGGAGCTTTTAATCAGGTGATGCCGCAGGTCTGCCGGGTTTTTTATCAGAGAGGAGTCGCAGACATCAATAAGGGAAACATCCGCCGTCGTGTTTGGAACCGTATGTACAGTAGGCGCCTGATTCAAACCTTACAAGTTTACATTTGTGGAAACTAAATAAAAAAGTGATTTATTTTGTTGCTTGTGTTAGTGTTTTGGACGTTGGACGTCTGGTAAAAGCCTGGACTTTATATCACCACAACCACCTCTGGCTGCTGTGTTTAAGCTGTACTAACATTTCCTGTGTGAAGGAAGTGGTCTAGCTCATGCACCGACTGTACGTCCTGCATATATGCCTGTAAATGCTCATGGTTCTGCTTATGACCCGTTAACGTTGGCCTCAGTTCCCCTGTTGGACATTATTCATTGGAGGTTTGGATGGAGTCACAGTCTGCTGTTTGTCTCTGTTACGTTTATGGGCACGGAGACGATAAAGATGGTTTTGCTGGTTCACTGACTGAACTGTTTCAACAAGAATCCTTTGTTCATGTTTTACAAAAGTACAAAGTACAGCTGTTGGTGAAATCCCCGATTCGTCATTGTCTCATGCTGTAGGACTCATTTCTTATTGTACCGGCTTCTACATGTAGCGCTCAGGAAGTGGTTAACATTGATGGAGGATGGTAGATTAAGCGCTAAAACTGCTCATAAAGCAAATGGAAAATCGAGACTGTATCGTCTTAACCATTTTTAGGTATCGGTGTTCAACTATAATGTATACGCTGCCAGGCAGATAATTAGCAGTCAGGACAGTAAAGTACTGATTTAATTTATCTGCTCATTAACTTTAGATGTAAATATTATTTTTTGGCATTAAAATACAGCAGAAGACCTCGGTCCTTTCTTACACAGTGACTCTAACTAGGTCACTGAAATGCTTTGCGGTGCACTTCGGCCTGTTTCAGGCTGTGCCCAGGTTAAAACGTCTATTTCCCTGTTGAATGATGACACTGCATTGGGCTCTTTGACTTATAGTAGTAACGCTGTGTTCTTATTCACAGTTTCTTCTGCTGAAAGGATGCGGACGACTATGATGGCAGGAGGACACGGTCGAAGGTGCAGCCCTCGCTAGACGAACACATTCACCCGCCGAGTCCACCCCTCCGCCATCGCACCCCACCCCCCTCCCCCACCCGGGACCATGGCCAACCACCTGGAGCTGATCCAGGAGCTGCAGCAGCTGGACAAGGTGCCCAGTCTGGAGAGGCTGAGGGCGGCCCAGAAGCGGCGCACGCAGCAGCTGAAGCGCTGGGCCGTGTACGAGAAGGAGATGCAGAACAAGAAGCGCAAGGCGGACAAGAAGGGGCGCGGCGCCGGCGGCCCCCAGCCGGCGGAACCCAAGCGGCACGTGTCCTTCGCCGCCAGCGTGGCGCTCCTCGAGGCGTCGGCCAGGAACGACCCGGACGAAGGTGAGGGCAGCGCCGAGAGAACCGGGACACGGTTTAGCACTGGATTTATGGGCGGATGTACTTAGTGTAATTGAAATGAGGATACAAGCTACACAAGTGCGTTTAACACAGGAGCAGCGGGCAGAAAAATGCAGCTACAGGGGATTTATTTCCAGTGTAACAAGGCAGCGGTGTAAAAAATGGGCCCGGGATTCGTTCCTGCCCCGAGTGAGTCCCAGCACAAAACAGCAGCGGCGCCACATTTGAATAATTACTTTAATTTCAGCCGCACCTCTTTTACTCCAGTTGGATTTCAAAATGCCAAGGTCAGGGGAACGATTAGCCGGGCCTCCGCCGCTGGTGGAGCCGCTCCATGCGATCCGAAACGCGACTGGGCTGATTTATCATGGGGAAATAATGGAGCTGTTACACTGAGATGAAACTCTGCCAGTCTTTTAATTAAAGCTTCTACGCATGCCCCCCCCCAATACAGGGATGATAACAGGCTGCTTAGATATGACATCTAATTTCACTTGACTTTAACATGAAATTAGATTCAACTCAACATTTCCACCATCCGCCACAAGGCCGAGGTAGTTTCACAATAGGATACAGAGAGAGTGCTTTCCAAACTCCAAAATCCTTAGTGGCATCACTTTTGCTGCCGCTGTTGCCCATTGTGCTTCTGCTTCATTGCACGTGCAGACGGCTGAGGTTGGAGGGGCATTAAAAGCTTTTTGTTGTACCAGAGCAGCTCCCGGAACGAGCCCTGGGCCACTTAGACCCGGAACCAGGCCGCTGTGGCTGCTGGTGTGAATGCAGCCTGTTTCACACTGGTCTGAACAGTCAGCGCCACTCTGCTGCTGGTCTCAGGAAACATTAAAGGAGGATTTCATGTAAAATAAATTAACCCCAACAATTCCCAACACCCATGTGCATTGTTGTGTTAGATTAGCAAATTTATACCTGATTAGACACTTTTTCCAGTTCATATCAGGTGAACGAAACCCAGGAAGCAACGAGCTGCTCAGTTCGGTTCGTGAGAAAGGGTTGATCTTTTTCATCACAATCAGAGTTTTAAAGGCTGTTTGGCCTCGAGTTCCTATTTTTTGTTGACCCGAATTAAAATCATTTTCATGTTCAAAGACCGGTTTACTGGCTTCGCGTCTGGCCTCTGCCGTGCGCCGCGTCCCCTGCAGCCGTCGGAATGAAGCCATCGGCCCGTTTTAGATGTGGTCGGAGCAGATGTGCGGTGCGTGGCTGACGTGCAGTGGTTTTGTCAGCGCGGCTCAGCGCTAACCGGGCCCGGGCACACGCAGGTTCGCTATCAGCGCCGTTTAATGAGGGTGACCATGAAAGAGGCAGGCAGATAAAAAGGAAGGAGACGGGACGCAGCGTTGCCCACACAGCTCCGGTGGCAGCTGGCTGGCTCAGGAGCCTGATAATCTCCTCTTCTCTCCCTCTGGTTCCCAAATGCTCTATCAAGACTCCACACGCCAGGCTGCTCCACAACGCTGCTGCTCACATGCTCACATGCTCTGGGCTCTTTCCTCTTTTTAAAGCGACAACATTGCAGTATCTGACTTTGCCGCAGATTCACTCGTACAAGTCTCTTAAAGTAAAAGTATGGGAGAGGAAAATGAAGTTTCACGCAGATGACGACGGAGTTCAGTCCACGCGTCCTTTCGAGCTCTTAGGAGTCGTGCGTCCTGTGACACACAGGGCCGAGGCTGAAATAAAAGCAGCCAGCCTCCAGCTCGCGACTCATGAATAGAGAGGAAGGGAGGAGCAGAAACAACAGCGGAGAGACTCGGATTGACTTTGACCCGAGGCTGACTCCGCCGGCCTCGAGGCCATAATAAGATGAGAGGCTGGATTGGCTGCAAACACCCTGATTGGTTGGAGCGGCTCACTTGATTCCTGTGATTCTTCTGCTCCTCTTTTTATTTTTTTTGCTCGGTGGCTGCACTCGGGGCATCATTTTGTTGACCTGAGGGCATGTGTGTAAGCACACGCCGACGTCTGTGAGCTGTTTTTTGCTGTCTTTTATTTCCTCTTTCCTCGTGTGTGTGTGTGTGTGTGTGTGTGTGTGTGTGTGTGTGTGTGTGTGTGTGTGTGTGTGTGTGTGTGTGTGTGTGTGTGTGTGTGTGTGTGTGTGTGTGTGTGTGTGTGTGTGTGTGTGTGTGTGTGTGTGTGTGTGTGTGTGTGTGTGTGTGTGTGTGTGTGTGTGTGTGTGTGTGTCTCCTGTCTGAACCCCGGCACACTTTTATTATAACTCACCAACTGAACTGGAGGCAGATATTTTCGGGAGCTCTGTTTGAACGCGAGGTGGAACTTGTGTGGTCCTGACAGGGGAGAGAAAGCGCATGTGAACGCTGGAGTCTGTGAGAATGTAAACAAACTCTTCAGAGTGCGATCCAGTTGTGGAGGAGTGCGTCTGTGAGTGCGCTCGTGTGCTCGACGGAGAGGCCCGAGGATGTCTGGGTATGAGGGCATGAGAAAGGAGAGAATAGAAGCTCCTCTCATGCCTTTGCACCCTGAACCCTCTGCCTCCTCACGATACTGTCTGTCTGGGCTGCTCCTGTTTAAAGCCTCCGATGGGTTCCTCTGTCCAGAGAGCTGCTCTGGTGCCGAGGAGCAGCCGGTGTCATTGTGTGACCTGGCCTGAAGTTGTCTCTTCACACGGCACACCGAGGTATTTGATAGCGTTGTCAAACGATTGTCTGCTAAAAACCGGTCACACCCCGAGCACATCGCGAACGTCCGATGCTGCAGCAGAGAAAAGGCTCAGCTCCTGCAAACAGCGAGTTGCTGAGAAGCAGCACGACGCTTGAACCTCCGTGCAGAAAGTCCCGTCTCCTGTCACAGACGCAAAACCTGACGAGCTGAGCCTCTGAGAGGTTTATTGTGAAAGGGTCAGACCATGCTAGAAAACAATACTAGTTCATCCACACTGGTGCCATTTAAAATCCTCCACACTGACCCTGGATCAGTTTTGAGTTGCAACAATTGTTCAGCAGTTTCATTCTCATTATTATGATGCATCCATAGTAACACAACAGACCAGACGTCGGCCTTTAACAATGTGATTTTCCGAACCCTGTTGTTCATAAGCGTTTACAGAAGCTCATTTTGCCCCCGCTGCGCTTCAGCCGCTCTCCGTTTCTTGTTTGTCTGTGGACTCGGTTTATTCACCCACTCACATGGCAACACCCAGCGCACTAATTACCACTTATCCACCACTGACAATCATGTAACGTGATGATAGAGAAGCCACCCTTAAAATACACACTCCATTTCTGTCTATGTGGTTTCTCTGGGTTTAGGTTCACCGCCACTTTTTTTTCTCCTGAGGAAGGAAAACTCCACATCAGGACTCAGAGGTTCCCCAGCAGCCAGTACCGGCTCCCGGAACCTGAATCCATGCGTGGTTTTGTCTCTTTTTTTTCCTCTGTCTAGTTATTTGTGTGCAAATGAGTCCTCGGGGGAGCTTTTGTCTTGTTCTGCTGCCTTATTAGACCGCTAAGGCCTTCTCCTCAGAGGCCGCAGATAGGCTTAGCTGCTCCCAGGCATATGGCAGGGTGGTATTAAAAAGACAACAGAACAACAGGAGACAAGGGCAACACCAACAAAAATGCATCACACACAACGCGTAGCTGTCAAGAACCGACTGACCTTTGATTTCTGCTTCTTTCACTCTTCAGTTCATCCCTGACTGCGAATAAATTGCAGGCGGATGCCCTGTAAGTCGGTTAACCTTTTACTCATGGCTGTAAATGGCTGCAGGCGGCTTTAAACGAGTCCACTCGTGAAGCTAGATGGTGAATTAGCAAAAGCTAAAACGGACGCTAGGACCTTTGGGTTGGCTCGTTCCACCCGGTGAACTCCACTGGGGAAGAGATGAAGCTGTTCAGATGCTGGCAGAAATGTCTGCCTAGCACTAATAAGTTTGATGTAGAGGGGATCTGTTCTCCCTCTTGAATCTGAAGGGAGTTAGTTCTTGTCGAATGCTTGAATGAATGAGACTGTGTTGGGGGGGTGGGGGTGTCAGTAAATGAACCTAATGTCATCATCATTATAATTAATGCTCTAATGGTCTCATTAACTTTATAAGATGAGAGAGTGAATGAGCCGATTGTCGAACATGGAAGATAAACGGAGCCGTCGGTGAGGATGAACAGAAGGTCGCTCATTGATGCTGCTCCTCGTATCAGACTGTGATGTTGATCTCAGACCGAACTCAACTTCAAACTATTTGCTCTCACAGACTCCGAAATGATGAACTTTTGAACCAGCCGCTAAAATCAGCTCGTATTTGATTATGTGCGACTCCTTTGAAACGCTATGAAACACTGGATTTGATCTAAAGCGCTGTGATATGACAGTTCAGTGTGAACTATACAGCGACTATCCATAACACAGGCATATCTAATCTACTGCTGTAGGAAGGTTTTTACTTTGGGAGACTTTTGATCTGTTGATCCATAGCAGGAGGCGCTTACTCGCTTGTTTAGCTAAGCTGATGTGACCTCTGACCTTTGACGACGGTCGTGTAAGCCGTCCGCTCTGCTGAGCAGCACATGTTGGAACGCACCTGAGGGTGAGCAGCCTGGTAGCACACGGGCGCCACAGCGCAGGTCGTGTGATTGATTTCATGCGACATTTGAGAATGGTTGATTACTGAAGTGGGAGCTGACATTGCACGGCTTAAGCGTGGAGGCTGCGGGCGACCATCGGATGCTTCCCGTGATCAGGCCGAGCCGTCTTTCTCCTCCAGGCCGCAAGGCGCTGGGCTGTCGGGCCTTTGGTAATTAGGCCCGTTTTTATGGAGCAGCAGGCGGCCTTCGGGTCAACACGGATCTGTTTATCCCTGTTCTGTCAGTCTCCTCAGCCGCCCGTCTCGGGCTTTGTCTCTCTGAATAACATTCCTCCACGGGCTCATCGGACCCCCCCCCCCGGGCGCTGCTGCTCCGCTTAGCACGCGCCGGCGCCGCCGTCTCCGCGCTGGCTCACGTGACTGTTGCAGAGGGGACTGACTCGTCCTGACCATGCAGAGCAATTAGTCTTAAAAAAAGGACAAATGCAAAAGTGGAGCCAGCGTTGATGTCTTTTATTCCCTGTCAGTCCAGTGCATCCTGCAGGTCCAGCCCGGGGCCCGTGGCTGGACCTGCAGGACGCACTGGACTGTGGTGCCATCAGGATTCTGGCTTGATCCACTTCGTAATTAAACCATTTTTGGCTACGTAACTGTCACACAGCAACAAAGAGGCTTTTATTGAACTGACTGAGCTTCATCTCGTCCTCCGCTTGTTCTGATCATCGCCTCTTTGATGCTTTTAGCCCCTCTTCCAGCTGCGGCCACCGCGGACGCCCTCGTGTGCCGGTTTAGACGCCGACTTTGTCGAACCGCGCTACGCCGCCGAGCGAGCTCTCCTTCTCCCTCTCCTCCTCTCCTCCACATCAGTGAACTCTCGGGGGAGCGCCCCGACTCTCAAGTTAACTCCTATTTCCATGGTAACTGAGGCAGACATGGAGGGCCAGGCAGCCAAGGCCCAGAGCTGCTCAGCTGCAAAGGCACAAATTGTGCCTCATCATTGCTGCTGCTGCTGCTGCTGCTGCTGCTGCTGCTGCTGCTGCTGCTGCTGCTGCTGCTGCTGCTGCTGCTTTGCGGGGTCGTGTGTGTGTGGACTGGAGGCCGTGGCCGCGGCTGCTGGGCCAACTGGCCCTCGGGCACTCACAATTGGCTGCATCACTCACAAGCGAACCGATATAAGGCTCATTCTTGTCTTCTTCTCTACCTCCTTGTTGTTTCCCTCCTCCTCCACGCACTCACAGCCTGATTCCACCGTCTTCGAGTGACTCTCCTCCCGCCTGCGTCTCCCGGACGTGGAGAGCGAGCAGCCCTCCGCCATAAATCACACAATCAGATTTACGATTATCCAATGAGAATTAGGCCTCGCCAGAACAAGCGGTGCAGCCTCGTTACGGCACTTGCATCGATAATGTTAAACTTCAGGCACCAAGTGACCTTTTAATGTGACGAGGGAACATTAGTGGACTGGGAGGATGCGTCTAATGAGAGCAATGGATGGTGAGGATTGTAATTAACCTGAGAGACGTTGACATGAAGCCATGCTGTTGATGATGATGTTCTTGTTCTTGTCATCGTCGGACAGCCTCATAACTCTAATGTGATGTTATATTTAAAGAGACAAAGGAGAGATTCCCTCTAAAAGCAACACATCCACCGTCCGTAGGAAATCACTCCAAAACATCAGTACGCAAAACTAAAGAAGTGTTTTAAGCTCAGGGTTTTTACAAACCTCTTCCTTTAAATGAGTGGTTAAAACCCAACGTGGAGTCCAGATTCAAACACTGTAGCTGCGTTTGCTTGGAGTCCAAACTAGATCATTTCCTGTGTTGGTGGACGTCTGGGGTCGTGTTGCACGGAGCAGTGTTTGACTTGGCTCTGGTTACTGTCTCTGATTTGTTTACACTTGACTCTTTGTCCGGCAGTTTTATTTTTATCCCTTCATCTGTTTCGCCGTAATCAGCGGGAGCACGCTGCCTTGGTGCCGTTTGACGCAGGGTGGGGCTAATTGGACGGGCCACTGCTGGGATTCGCTGAGGAAAAATGTTCCTCAACTTATTTCATCTTTTCACATGCAAATCGAAACACACACACAAGTCATGCAATACAATACTGTAAGGACTCAAAGTAAAACCCATCATACTGTAGATGTTGAGTCTCAGGTCTATAAGTGTCAGGGACTCGGGCAGACGGCGGACCCACATGCACAGCACGGAGACGATATTATAATCAACAAAAGGTTTATTCCTCAAGGCACGGTCAGACGGTCCAGGTCAACACAAAAAGGCTCGGCAAAAGTACAGGCAGGGAACAGGCAAAAACTCACGGTAAGTAGATAATCCAGGGTCGGGCAGGATACACGATGCGAACAGGAACAAAACACGAGAAACACGAACACTCAGGGAACACAGGAAACTAGGGACGCTCAACTCATACTCAACTCAACAATCTGGCAGGGAACTAAGGACACAGGTGGTGGTTAAATACAACGGGACTCGATTACTGATGACGTGCAGGTGTGAATAATGACCGGGTGAAACAAGAACAGCTGTGACGTGACATAACCCGGAAGTGAAGCTAGAACACAAAACAGAGACCGGGAGACTACCAAAATAAAACAGGAAACCACTAGACACAAGAACACAAATCATGACAGTACCCCCCCCCCCTATGGCGCCTTCCACGGCGCCCACGGAAGCCCCCCCCCCCCGAACCAGGGCGGGCGGAGGGTGGTCCCAGGAGGAGGGACCGAATCCCAACCCCTCAAGGCAAACGAGCAGGGTGGGTGGAGGGAGGACCGGAGGAGGGCCAAAACAAGAGTCCCCATGACACGACCAAGGTCCATGAACGGGGAAAAAACACAAAGTTCAGGGATTCCTTCATGGAGGGTGAAGGCGCGGCGAGACCCTGCCCAGCAGCCGCTGAGCCAGGGTGGCACTCTTAGTGCCCTTGGGCTGGACCGATGTCCCCGGGGGCCACCCCGAATGGCAACGTCCTCCAGGCGGACGCTGATCCGATGGGCTGAGGAGTCGAGGCGGGCGTCGCCGCAGGAGGCAGCGCCATCCGGGCAGCAGGAGGCGCCGAGGGCAAGGCCACCAGTCCGGCGACCGAGACAAGGACGAGGCAGGGACCAGCGGCGTCCTCCTTGGACCACCGCGACGAGAGCCAGGAACCAGCGGCGTCCTCTTTGGACCACCGCGACGAGAGACAGGAACCAGCGGCGTCCTCCTTGGACCACCGCGACGAGAGACAGGAACCAGCGGCGTCCTCCTTGGGCCACCGCGACGAGAGACAGGAACCGAAGCAGATGCGGTCAGCGCCGGACCGCCAGGAACCGATGCAGATGCGGCCGGAGCCGGACCGCCAGGAACCGATGCAGATGCGGCCGGAGCCGGACCGCCAGGAACCGATGCAGATGCGGCGGGAGCTGCGACGGGAGCGACCCCCTCCTGGAGGTCCGCCGGGACTGCGGCGGGCGCGACCCCCTCCTGGAGGTCCGCCGGGACTGCGGCGGGCGCGACCCCCTCCTGGAGGTCCGCCGGGACTGCGACGGGCGCGACCCCCTCCTGGAGGTCCGCCGGGACTGCGGCTGGCGCGACCTCCTCCTGGAGGTGCGCAGGAACTGCGGCTGGCGCGACCCTCCTCCTGGAGGTGCGCAGGAACTGCGGCTGGCGCGACCTCCTCCTGGAGGTGCGCAGGAACTGCGGCTGGCGCGACCTCCTCCTGGAGGTGCGCAGGAACTGCGGCTGGCGCGACCCCCTCCTGGAGGTGCGCAGGAACTGCGGCTGGCGCGACCTCCTCCTGGAGGTGCGCAGGAACTGCGGCTGGCGCGACCTCCTCCTGGAGGTGCGCAGGAACTGCGGCTGGCGCGACCTCCTCCTGGAGGTGCGCAGGAACTGCGGCTGGCGCGACCTCCTCCTGGAGGTGCGCAGGAACTGCGGCTGGCGCGACCTCCTCCTGGAGGTGCGCAGGAACTGCGGCTGGCGCGACCTCCTCCTGGAGGTGCGCAGGAACTGCAACTGGCGCGACCTCCTCCTGGAGGTGCGCAGGAACTGCAACTGGCGCGACCTCCTCCTGGAGGCGCGCAGGAACTGCAACTGGCGCGACCTCCTCCTGGAGGCGCGCAGGAACTGCGACTGGCGCGACCTCCTCCTGGAGGCGCGCAGGAACTGCGACTGGCGCGACCTCCTCCAGGAGGTGCGCAGGAACTGCGGCTGGCGCGACCTCCTCCTGGAGGTGCGCAGGAACTGCGGCTGGCGCCGCCTCCTCCTGGGGGCCGGCGGGCGCTGCGGCTCCAAGGGTGACGGGGACTGGAACGACCGCTACAGGGCCGACGGGAACGGGGACTGGAACGACCGCTACAGGGCCGACAGGAACGGGGACTGGAACGACCGCTACAGGGCCGACAGGAACGGGGACTGGAACGACCGCTACAGGGCCGACGGGAACGGGATCAGAGACAGGGGTGACCTCTACTTGGCCTACGGGAACGCCCTCAACTTGGCCTACGGGAATGCCCTCAACTTGGCCTACGGGAACGCCCTCAACTTGGCCTACGGGAACGCCCTCAACTTGGCCTACGGGAACGCCCTCAACTTGGCCTACGGGAACGCCCTCAACTTGGCCGACAGGGACAAGAACTGGAACGACCTCAACTGGGCCGACAGGGACAGGAACTGGAACGACCTCAACTTGGCCGACAGGGACAGGAACTGGAACGAGCTCAACTTGGTCGACAGAGACAGGAACTGGAACGACCTCAACTGGGCCGACAGGGACAGGAACTGGAATGACCTCAACTTGGCCGACAGGGACAGGAACTGGAACGACCTTAACTTGGTCGACAGAGACAGGAACTGGAACGACCTCAACTGGGCCGACAGAGACAGGAACTGGAACGACCTCAACTTGGCCGACAGGGACAGGAACTGGAACGACCTCAACTTGGCCGACAGGGACAGGAACTGGAACGACCTCAACTTGGCCGACAGGGACAGGAACTGGAACGACCTCAACTTGGTCGACAGGGACAGGAACGACCTCAACTTGGCCGACAGGGACTGGAACGACCTCAACTTGGCCGACAGGAACAGGAACGGCATCTACTTGGCCGACAGGAACAGGAACGGCATCTACTTGGCCGACAGGAACAGGAACGGCATCTACTTGGCCGACAGGAACAGGAACTGGAACGGCATCTACTTGGCCGACAGGAACAGGAACTGGAACGGCATCTACTTGGCCGACAGGAACAGGAACTGGAACGGCATCTACTTGGCCGACAGGAACAGGAACTGGAACGGCCGCAACATGGCCGACAGGGACAGGAACTGGAACGAGCTCAACTGGGCCGACAGGGACAGGAACTGGAATGACCTCAACTGGGCCGACAGGGACAGGAACTGGAATGACCTCAACTTGGCCGACAGGGACAGGAACTGGAACGACCTCAACTTGGTCGACAGAGACAGGAACTGGAACGACCTCAACTGGGCCGACAGAGACAGGAACTGGAACGACCTCAACTTGGCCGACAGGGACAGGAACTGGAACGACCTCAACTTGGCCGACAGGGACAGGAACTGGAACGACCTCAACTTGGCCGACAGGGACAGGAACTGGAACGACCTCAACTTGGTCGACAGGGACAGGAACGACCTCAACTTGGCCGACAGGGACTGGAACGACCTCAACTTGGCCGACAGGGACAGGAACGGCATCTACTTGGCCGACAGGAACAGGAACTGGAACGGCATCTACTTGGCCGACAGGAACAGGAACTGGAACGGCATCTACTTGGCCGACAGGAACAGGAACTGGAACGGCATCTACTTGGCCGACAGGAACAGGAACTGGAACGGCCGCAACATGGCCGACAGGGACAGGGACTGGAACGGCCGCAACATGGCCGACAGGGACTGGAACGGCCGCAACATGGCCGACAGGGACTGGAACGGCCGCAACATGGCCGACAGGGACTGGAACGGCCGCAACATGGCCGACAGGGACTGGAACGGCCGCAACATGGCCGACAGGGACTGGAACGGCCGCAACATGGCCGACAGGGACTGGAACGGCCGCAACATGGCCGACAGGGACTGGAACGGCGTCCCCTCCGGAGCTGGCATGACAGCTTACAGCTGCCGAGCTCGACGGGGGAGACGTCGGGCCTGATTGGGTGGGACTAACAGTCGTCAGACGGACGGTGCCCTCTGACTGGGACAAGGACTGAGCGTGACTGGGCTGAACTGGGATCTGGACTGGGCTCGACTGGACTGGGGCCTGGAGACGACAGGGCTGCACCGGGGCATGAGCATGGCGAGGTTGAACTGACTGAGAGGTGGGGCATGAAGCGGCCGCTGGCTGCAGGCCCGGGAGTTGCAGGGCCTCACGCAGGACAGGCTCCCTCAGGACGAGAGCGGCTGCTTCCATGAACAGTTGTTCTCTCGCGCCCTGGTCTGCTGCCGAATCGGCGGTGTTCATGAGGTGGGCGAAGAGAAACGCAACTGGAGGAGAGCAGAGGAGGTGGACCCGTCGGGCGACGCTGTCTGGGATGCCTGTTATCAGAGGGACACAGTCAGTCAGAGAATCAAGGGGCTCCTCTGTCGGAGAAGGAGACGGCTCGGTCCCCATGACCGAGACCGCGGGACCCGGAATCCTGGAACCGCGCCGCCGCCGTCGCCGTCCGGAGCAGCTGCGACTGTCCGTCGTTTGAGGCGCTGGGAGCGGTGTGGACCGGACCTCTGTACCGGGACCCGCATGGTGAAACGGGACCGCGGCGTCTGGAGCTTGGGTTGGAGACTGGGGAAAACACGACTGAACTGGGGTCTGGGCAACACACGGCTGAACTGGGGTCTGGGTAACACACGGCTGAACTGGGGTCTGGGCAACACACGGCTGAACTGGGGTCTGGGCAACACACGGCTGAACTGGGGTCTGGGCAACACACGGCTGAACTGGGGTCTGGGCAACACACGCCTGAGCTGGAGACTGAGCAGCGCGCGGCTGAACCGGAGACTGAGCAGCGCGCGGCTGAACCGGAGACTGAGCAGCGCGCGGCTGAACCGGAGACTGAGCAGCGCGCGGCTGAACCGGAGACTGAGCAGCGCGCGGCTGAACCGGAGACTGAGCAGCGCGCGGCTGAACTGGAGGCTGAGCAGCGCGCGGCTGAACTGGAGGCTGAGCAGCGCGCGGCTGAACTGGAGACTGAGCAGCGTGCGGCTGAACTGGAGACTGAGCAGCGCGCGGCTGAACTGGAGACTGAGCAGCGCGCGGCTGAACTGGAGACTGAGCAGCGCGCGGCTGAACTGGAGACTGAGCAGCGCGCGGCTGAACTGGAGACTGGGGGCCGCGTGAGAGCAGGAAATCCTCCCAGGGAAACAACCAGGGAGCTGGGCAGGTTGGTGCAGGCACGACGATCCGACGGGGCGGAGAGGAGGAAACCGAAGCCATACTTCCGCGGGAGAGTTATATTTGCCGTAAAAACAGCAAGAGGAAAAAAAAAACAGTCACTGACCTGACCGGAGGCTAAGTGCTGGCTGGGTCCAAGTTTGGCCAGATCGTTCTGTCAGGGACTCGGGCAGACGGCGGACCCACATGCACAGCACGGAGACGATATTATAATCAACAAAAGGTTTATTCCTCAAGGCACGGTCAGACGGTCCAGGTCAACACAAAAAGGCTCGGCAAAAGTACAGGCAGGGAACAGGCAAAAACTCACGGTAAGTAGAT
Organism: Betta splendens; assembly: GCF_900634795.4. NCBI lineage: Eukaryota > Metazoa > Chordata > Actinopteri > Anabantiformes > Osphronemidae > Betta > Betta splendens. The sequence goes on along the minus strand of NC_040885.2, from coordinate 14,598,091 downwards.
AATCCAGGGTCGGGCAGGATACACGATGCGAACAGGAACAAAACACGAGAAACACGAACACTCAGGGAACACAGGAAACTAGGGACGCTCAACTCATACTCAACTCAACAATCTGGCAGGGAACTAAGGACACAGGTGGTGGTTAAATACAACGGGACTCGATTACTGATGACGTGCAGGTGTGAATAATGACCGGGTGAAACAAGAACAGCTGTGACGTGACATAACCCGGAAGTGAAGCTAGAACACAAAACAGAGACCGGGAGACTACCAAAATAAAACAGGAAACCACTAGACACAAGAACACAAATCATGACAATAAGTATTTTAGTAAAGCGGATGTTTCTTGTTTCTGTTCCTTGTATCTCTTTCTTAATTAGTTCTCGTCGACCCAGAGTGCACATCCTGCGTCCAGGTTGAGCGTTAGTTGTGTCTCTTTGGGGCTGCAGCATCTAACCAGCTCTGGTAAAGCAGTGTAACATACAGTTAAAGTCCTTTTAATAGCTCATCATGTGGGGGATAATTATAACACTGTGGAATGCTAATTATATCGGGGATCTCTCCTGATGTCCTACTAAAACCAATGTCATTTAGCTGCTACTTATGGACGTGCCAAGTGGCCTAGTTTCTGTGCAGCCGGCAGGAAGACACAAACGCCGCCGCGCCCGAAGAGCGTTCGCAAAATAATTATTTTCTGAAATTTGCTGCATTATTGATAAGTTTCGGGTTCTGTGGCTGCTCTGAAATTGAAGGATCTCATTTATGGGAAGTGGTGCATGTTGATGAGTGTGTTTATTATATCAGCCTTTTCCCATTTGCAGTAGATTATCAAGGAATTGAATGAAATTGGGGTCGTGGCAAAACCTAATGGTGACACAAATGAAAGGCAGGTGTATTTCCATCAGTTACCTCAGTGTTGCGAGCCCGGAGCTGTTTGGAGACACAGCAGCTCATGGAAGCGTGTCTCTTCACATAACAAGACATTTAACTGTGTGATTTCAGTGCGAAACATCCTGTTTTTTACAGCAGATACATTCTGATTCAACCCACTATAAAATGATTTTCTAAAAGCTGTTTTGACGCGCGGTGGTGTTACCTTCAAACTCATCCTCACTCCTGAATTGGTACAATATAACAGTCAGATGCTTATTAGTTTCTATGAGTTTCTATTTAACTGATGCCCTGAGAAATTAGACGTTTGAGGGATCGGGTGACGATCCTGAAAGTGGAAAATGTGCCCTCAAGTATTTAGCTTTGACTAAAACTAATCGAAAACACCTCCCAGAGCTCTTTGACCGCTGAGCGCGGTGCGTTGTTATGCGCTCCCTCACTCGGCCTTCGCTGTTTCAGGAACCAAAGTGACATCCTGAGTTATGCAACATAAACCATTCTCCCAGAGGTATCAATATTTCTGTGCGACTGCTTCGCGGCGCAGGAGAAAATTGATTTTCTTTCAGAGCCGTCTCGCTTTGCAAAGTCAACTTGATCCTCACTTCACTGGCGATTCCCTGATGTCAGCGGTCATCGGATGCGAGACACGAGCCGGCAGCCGCTTCGCTCAGAGTCCTGCTGGAAATAACAGCGGTGCTATTTACTGTAGCGAGCGCTCTCACCGAAGAAAACACTCATTTATCTGGATAGGAGGCGTTTATGTGTGCGCCGTGTTCCTACTGTATATCAGCTTGAAGTTTCCAGACCCGCTTCAAATGATGCTGCGGATCAGAGCGGCCGTGCGTGGAGCTAGCTCGGATGCGAGGCGCTCCGATTATCCCTCTGAGGTTCCTCTAACGGGAATAAATACCCTTTAATAGTGAACCACAGAAACACCCGTCGTCTGTGGAGCCACAAAGGAGAAATTCATATTTATAACCTGGGTGCAGGCAAACCGTATGATCACACCTGACCTCCCTCGCTTTGTGTTTCGCAAAGTAAAACAAGCCGGGCCCACTTTCATTTTGTTACAGGGTTTTAATGAGAGCAAACATTTGCGCTTTCGCTCGGCGACGTTACGACCTAAATAAACCTTCCGCTGAGTCGGTTCGCCTGAGATTAGATCCCGTCTCCGACACACAATCGAGCGCGCACGCACTGTCAGATAACAGGAAGGAAGGGCGGGCGGCGCTTCCTGGGCCGCTGTTTGTTGAGGTAACTTTTATCTCAGTGGGGAAGCATCTCATCCAGATCCATCTCCTCCCTTCGTGGGAATTCGAGGGAGCTGCCCAGGAAGACGTGCGTGGGATTCCTGCGCCGCTGCGCCGGCTGGTGCCGTGGTGTTGCAGATAATCGCCATGGCGACCTTCCCATGGATTGCAGACTTTCAAAGCTCTTTGTGTTTACGTTTGCCAGGAGCCGTGGGGTGGTGGTGCATCGATAGGAATCACCCTCACAGCGTTTGTCGCCAGCTCTGACTGTATCTGTCTCTGTCTCTTCTCCGGTATCTGTCTGCATAAAGTGTGGCAGCCTTGCCCTGTAGTAATAATAATAATAATAATAATAATAATAATACGCATATGCCAAAGTCATCCACAACCACCATCGTGAGACAGCTTCAGTCATTTCTGCACCGCGGCTGTTTTTATATGGATTCTGTGGAAGTTAATGACACTTGCCGTTCTGTGTCGCTTGCTCTCCTGCTGATAAATGTTCCTCCTGCTGACTGCGTGACATACGGACTCATTTTGTGCTTCCATTCTATTAGTGTGGTTTATTTTGCCAGACATTTAAATGTGTGGACTCAGGTTTTCAGGTGTTTTTATGGGTTTTAGAGAAGTTTTGGCTCCCGATGCGACAAAACAATCGATTTCCGGGCGTTTACAGGATGATGGGGGTTGTGATAAGGCTGCTTGTTCTGGAGCTTTTCAATAACATTGTAGGGTTTTAACAATGTTTGAGGTTTGGTCTGTTCTACTCTTATGTAATAAAGTCATTAACAGAACAGCGTCTTTTAAGGTTTAGTTTTTTCTTCATAGTGTTTTTGTCTTTTGTTACAACTGAGCAGTGTTTCTGCCTTTAAAGGGGAGAACGGTCTTTGATCCCTGGAGATTGTAATAACAGGTTTCCCTGTGATATGATACAACTACAGCAGCATAAACACGTTCAATATTCTTGAAAATGTGTGTGCGCTGAAGCAGACGTGATTAGATTTAGTGAGAGAACGCAGTTTGTTCATGGTAAACTCTGTTTTCACATGAATAAGGACTATTTTAAGTCTGTGATTTGATTCTGCTTCACCTCCTCATCGATCGGCTCTTACTGATACCGTATAAATCTCTGTCTGGCAGGTTTCGACGTAATATGGGAGCCGATCTGCAAACAATCTTTCTCTGTCACATGTGTGTCTTCGCGTAAACACAAAGGCTCCATATAGCAACTGTATCAGCAGCAGCTACATTGATATTTATTAGCTCCCTTTATTGAACAGAGTTTGCACAAACTGCTTCAGACAAGCCACCGATTGAGAACAAAAACCACACATTTCACTGGGCCTTGAAAACATCAAACAACAAACCACAGCATAAAATATGCATCAACACAGAGCAGGAAAAAACAAACAGAAGGAGTCATAAATATTAAGAGTGCACTTCAAATTGTACGTTTCACATCCAGCCATCTGCATGTTTTGACTTAAAGTTGTTTACACCTCATGAGATACTTCACTAAAGCGTCACTCACAGAAGCCGATTCACCACCGCAGAGGCATTAATTATAGTGCAGCCAGCCAAGCCTGGCTCCTGTGCTGATCTCACCCCTGTATCCAGCTTCCATCTGAGTCTGAATCATTTCCAGTGTGAGGAGCGGGCACATCTCCGGTGTCTGACTCCTGCTTCTCCGTCACCATTAGACAGCTGTCGCCTCCTGATTGATTCCCGCCTCCGACGAGGCAGTAGCGGTGTTTGTACACACGCGGTGCGTCCAGGTGAACGGGACGCCGCACGCGCAGCCGCTTCCCATGAAAGGCGGCCTGATGCACGTGCACGTGCCCCATACATGCACCAGCATATAAACAGCTGTTTAACAGTAATGAATGGCGGGGACGACCAGTGGGAGCGGTGACAGGCTACGGTTTGTTCTGTGCTGCTCTTGACTCAGTCACTGCCAACCTCTGTCTCGCCTTCAGTTATGCTCCAATCTAATTTCAGTCTGTATTGATTGAAACAGAAATTAGATTTTTGTTGTGCATTCAGAAAATTAAATTTTCTCTTTATTCAGTAATGTTTTCTAAATGACTAAAGATCATTTGCACATATTATGACTGCTTCTATTAGTTACAGTTGAACTTCTGACTCTCTTTGTTCTTTCTCCAGTAGCTCAACATGCGCGCCAGTATTTCTTTGGTATGAAGTTCTTCCACTGGGCTCTTTTTTTTGTCTGAGTCCTTAAGGCCTCTGTTGTAGGAACCAAACTAATACCACTGGTCTTTTGGAAATGTTATATTAGAAAACAACCATAAATATAATATTGGCTTCACATTCCAACCTGCTGGTGGCAAAATGTGTGTGTGTGGGGGGGGTGTGCGTGCGCGTGTGCGCGCAGAAAAACAACTCCAGTTTTTATATAATATAAGAAATTAGTCTGACAGTGCGTGCGCGCTCGATTGTGTGTCGGAGACGGGATCTAAAATGTAATATAGGGTTCAGTGCTGTTGTGTTTTCCACCCGACCATGTGCAGTTTGCTCTATGGAAACAATGCAGCGTTTGCAGGATGCAGCTGGAGTAACAATAGATCTGTTTGTGTGGACACACTGTTCTGTGATGACTTTGTTTTGACATGTTGTGTTGTGACTCTATGTACTGTAGTTCAGTTTATTATGTGTCTCTGCTGCAGGTTGACTTGGCTAAATAAATCTCCTCACGACTTTTTATAGAGGGGAGTTAATTGACTTTGGCTCCGGTATTAATCGATCAAAATGTCAAAATCTGCACGTGTTGAATCATATACAGATAAACGTGCTGCTCGGCTGCAGCTGAACTCATTTCAGCAGACGAGAGATGAAAAGCGGTGGCCGCTTTTTAAAGTCAATAAAAACCCTTCCCCCGACCTTCTCATCCCTTTTCTCATTACTCCTTGCGAGTATTTACATCCAGACTCTGAGTCATCGTTAATTTGCTTCAGTAAAAAAAGGAAGCAAGCAATCGGGACAGTGGTTTGTATCAATTATCATATTGTTAATGTAGCTGTGGGAACATGTGCTGTGATTATGTAGTAAACAAGAAAAGTGGTATCACTCGATTTACAGCTGCAAGGTTTAATTTGTGTGGAAAAGGTCAAAGTCAATAACTCTGAGCTGAGTACTACGATACATCAAGTACTGTACAAACCTATATTATGGCAAGAAATATTCAGTTGAGCGTAGGTCAGTCAAATTACTAACTCCATAACTATTATTATTATATTTCATCAATCATTATTATCTGCTTCTCGGGGTGCAGGTATCAGACGTACCTTAGCGTTCTCCGTTCAGAGTCCGACCTTTGTGCTTAAATTGCATCAAAGACCTGAGCTGAGCCGAGGAGACGGGGCTAAAGGAGGAGAAGGATGCGCTGCTGCGTCAGATGACCTGACTGTTACAATCAGCTGATCTGAGATGGTCTGGGATGAGTAGCACCAAGAGTCTGGGAAAGGCAGCCAGCAAGTACTAAACCTCTGCCCAGAGTGAGCAAAGCTACTTAAACACACAGTAAAACACAGGTTGACATTGTTGTAAATGTAAAATGTTAAACATAAGAAAGCACACACTGTAAACAAGTAACAGTGACTGGAGACCTTGTTTGTTTTTGATGCATCCTCCTAAATGGTTTCATTTAAACACAGTTTCTAGCCAATTTAAATTTAATTATGATCTCATTAGGCAACTCAACGTGACATTTTGAAGGGCCCCCGAAGAGTGTGCAACACAAAAACACCTCTGTGTTTAATTACAAGGAAATCACGGAGGATTCAGCTCACGCCAGCTGCAAATGGGATGTTGGCACTGCAGTCCCTGTTGCACAGGGAACCGGTTGCACCGCGGCCGTGCTCGGCACCACGGGGACGGGGAGTGGCATTTATGGGATGCCGTCGGGCTGAGCTGGCCTGTGTAACCCCAGGTCCCGTTCTCTGTTACACCTTTTTCCTTTTCTTACCCCATGAACAGGATGCCGTCAGTTTCAGCGGCTCACATGTAATTTAAATACTCGCCCATACATTTTGCATATTGATTTAATTGCCCTTAGGGTTTGGGTGGTGCCTGTCCCCCTTCTGCTACGTCTTCAAACGCTTTTTAGCTTTTTGCTCGGGGTCTGCTTTTATTTTTTGCAGCGTACAGTGGAGTACTGTAGATTCACGTGAACCTGTTTTTTCCCCGACCAAGCTCCACTGTGGCAATCATGTTATTTCCCATCACCAAACATTGTCTGAATTTCTACGGCTGCAGCCGCAAAGCTCATCCAGTAGCTTAAAGGATTAGTTCAGGATTTTTTAAGCCAGTTTTAATACAAAATTGAGATGTCCCTGTGAGGTTGACAATGTGCCGCAATGCAGCATTGTCTACAGCTAGAGACTTTTTTTGTTATAACATAGTAAATATTTTATGATGATACTGGAAGTCATTTGCCATTAACGGTTGCATTTATCTCTGCTTTGGCAGAAGAACGTGTTCTTTAGAATAATACTTCACGTGCACACGCGCTTCCGTCTAAAGGACAGCTGAGATAATAGTCAAATCTTCCTCATCTCTCCTGCGCTGAGCTGCTTTATCTTCTCAGCATAATAAAGGCGGATGACAACTCTGCCAGAGCTCGGGATGATAATGACGTGGAGCAGAACGGCGTGTGCCGTCACCGCTTCCTGCTCACAGCAGCAGGGTTAGCGGTTTTAGCAGCATCAGGCATCTGTCCAGTGCCCAGTCTGTGAGCGCCAGGGGCTCTCTGCGTATTAAGATCCGGGTGGAGGGGGGTTTATCTGTTTGGACCACGAGGCAGACAAATGGTGTAATCCCGAGCATCATTACATCATCCCTTTATCACCAGCCTGGCCCACCTCAGCTCACCCCTCACCTGTCATTCATCCATATTCCCAAGGTCAGTTAGGTAACGGATGATTTGAGAGCTTGAAGCTGCGTCACGTGCGTCCTATGTGATTAATGGATTTCGGATTGATTGGCGATGAGACTGGGCAGGAGGTTAAAGGTGAGGTGCAGCGGGCTGCACGAGCAATTAAATACAGCGCGCATTCTCTTAATCTTCTCATGCTGCAGCCAGAAAATCTCGTGCTTTGCTAAATACCGAGAGTAAGTGAACAGTCGTATCAACAAGTTTTCAATCCTGAATCGCAAAGTGGTTTTACATTAATCCAAGTGCAGCGAGGCCTCTGAAATTGCTGTGATTGGAAGAAAGAAAATGCTACTGTTAAAGCAAAGTGTCAGAAAATCCCCCTTTTATTTAGTCTGTTTCTTTTTCTTACCACCAGTTCGATACCTGCTGAAGAACAATGTGAGTCCAGACCTGTGCAACGAAGACGGTCTCACTGCTCTGCATCAGGTAAGAGAGTCTGTGTTTGTCTCTGTGACTCCGCTGTGTCTCCCAGACACCTTCCTAAGAAATAAAGACTTTCCCTTGAAGCTCAGATGCTAGTGATTAGACAATATGCATAGGACTGTACATCCTTTTCACATATTCCAGTAGTTCTGCCTCTGTCTGTATCTGATTTTTAAACATGTCGGGGTATAGATTTATTTCACATAACTGTTTCAGCCTTTGTCGGAATTAAAATCCAGGTAATTTCCTGCTATTATTAGTCTGCGAAGCAAATCATTTAGGACCTTGTTCAGACTGTCTGACACTGAAGAGGACTGTGGACAATGAGTTCAGTATGAGGAAGAGGAAATTAGTCCATTTGGATGTGGGAAATTAGTAGAAGGGCTCAGGCCTCTTTTTGCTTGCTAATTAGAGCCATTACCGCCAGCCATGACAGCCCATGACTCCATCCCTGGATGTGCCCTGTTGTATTTGGTCACAGTGTAGAGGAGTAAACTTTATTACAGATTCCTCCTCCCATCTGTCTTGCTCTGTGCTTGTCGTACTGTTCGCCTCTGACAGTTTATGTTCCCTGCTCCTTCGCCTCTGTCCCCTCTTTCTCTGCAAACGCGGCGTCCATTTTCCTCCTCAGCCGCTGAAAGCCGAATATTAAGGCTCCCGCTGGGAGGCAAAGAAATGAACAGGGGGAAGAGAAAATTGAAGTCCATCAGTCACCACTGGTGTGGATGGTGTTTTAAAAGCCGCCGGCTGCCATGAGATCAGATTGACCTTTGGGCTCGGTGCGTGCGCGTAGCCGATAATCTGCTATTTGGATGGGTCGGGCTGCACGGTGCCTCCAAGACGAGACCTCCGCCTCCGAGCGAGCGAGGAGCGAGACACAATGCAGACACGGACGGAACGGTGGAGCCCGGGGAAAGAAATGGGTGTGAAATACGAGTTATCGCCAGCGAATACACAGGCACATTATATGGCAGGAGGTGATGGGAAGAAAGGGAAGCGGCGCTGATGTTTGTCTAAATGAGATGTCGCACCTGTCTGGGATGAGACTTCGATCATTTGGTGGCTTAAGAGCACACGCACCCCCGAGAAGAGGTTAATGCTTCATGAAGGCACCGCGATACCGCAGCTTGAGCTCTGATAGAAATCTATATTTTTCCTCAGATCGTTAGCGGATGATGTGTTTGCGCTGTGTCAAGCTGTGTGCAGCCAGATTCAGTTTCACAAGTGCTCCCACTTCAAGGAGTGATTGGTGGAGTTGTTGGAGGTGGCAAAGGATTGCAGGATTAGAGAGTGCCTCTCCATCCTTGTGTAATTACTTCTCCTGGCTCTGTGTGCGTTTGCAGCCGAGTAGCCGCCGTCGGCCGGACTCCGACAACTAAAATTTAAAAGAATCTTCTCCCAAACTCCTTTTCACACCTGGGCTTGTAGCCGCATCTTTACTCTACTGCTGTTCGCTTTGCACCGGCGGCGCTTGGGCTTAAAACGAAAAGGATCGATGTTGGGAAGTTCAGCTGTTGTTTTACGAGCACGCTCATCACTTATACGTTCAGTCCTGAGCCAACATAATTGCAAAAAGCTTTATATGAGGATTAATTATCCTTTTCGAATTCATAAAGAAGCAAACACAAGGCGCCACTGGGACACAGGACTCTGCACATTAAACAACACCTACAATAAATAATTATCTAAATGTTTCCACACATACATTCTGTGCTTTGTTGTTTTCCTCCGTTTTAAAGGCATAATTTTGTTTTATTCTGCTAATCGAAACCTCATAGTTTGCTGTATATACGATACAAACTGAAAAGAAATTAGACATATTTTTTTAAAAGATACAATCTTCCTAAATTTTTTAAACTTTTGTTGAATCGTCTACATTTGTTTAATTTTGTATTTTAATTTTAATTTTGACTCTGAAAAACATCCTGAGGACGAAGAAGACAACAACAGTTTAGAATCAGTGAGTCACAGATTTGTTGAAATGTCAAACAATTATTGGTCATTTACTTTAACTGTATCCATTGCAGCTTTTTTAGTTAAAATGAAGGCAGTCTGATTACAACAGGTGCAATGCTGTGTCTGAGCCTTGATCATGATACCTAAACCCAAATCTCGCATTTCAGGACTTGTGGGTGCGTCACGTCACAGCTGGTCCCTCGTTGCTGAGTTCTTGTGTTTTGCTTCAGGACATCGGCGGCTTCAAGCCCAGAACAACAACAAACAGCAGGAGACTCACTTAAAACATCTACTTCAGTGGTTCAGCCAATAAAACATTAATGCCGACATGACTGAGGCGAGCTCGCTAACCATCATCTGCAGATCTGATGATGCTGAGCTGCTGTATGAAGTCGAGGTTTTTGATCAGCCGTTCGTCTCTTCGGGCTGCGAGGGACCTGCCAGACGTCTAGTGCCGTAATTTAACCGTAACATGGAGGAAAATCTGCTCCAGTCTGGGACTTGAAGCCCTACGCAGGATGTCAGAGGCAGTCACAAGGTGGAGGAACAAAAAAGTCATACCTAAAATATTGTAATAGGAAAATGCTCCATTATTGCAGCTCCACTGAGCATTTGACCTTTGACCTCCTGCAGACTCAGCTGCAGCCTGGTCCTCGTCTTGTTTTACTTGCTTTTTAAACTCACTCAGTGGCTTTTTTTACCCGTTTAGTTAAATTCTCAGCCTTATTTCCTCGTCCTTCTGCCCCTCCGCCCGAAGCGCAGTCCTTCCCGCCCACCGATGGATCGAGCGAGACTGCGGCCGTTGTTTCCCAGCAGTTCTGGGATAATCTGGGCCTTTGTGTGTGCCACACTCCCATGCTCGTGTGAATAGATTTCATTCATTCCTCGCTTGCGTCGCTGTTTCGTTGACAGGACAGGAGGGCGGAGGTGGACGGCAGCTCCGCGGGTGGAGGCCGGCGGTTCTGCAGGCTTGTTCACGCGCCCGTCGGCTGGTGTTAAAGCCTCTCTGGCAACGTATACCTGTCAGCCCGTCCGACGGTTCCGACAAGCGCGTGTGAGCGTCAGGCTCCTCGTCTGTTTCTGAACGATATCTTTGACCTTGCCAAGTCCACGACCGGCAAGCGGAAAAACGAAATCCATTCTTTGCCCTGAGAGATCACATTAAGCGTAATGAGATGTACAATTTTCCCGCTGAATTTACACCGTGACAGCGCGTGAGTCATTCCTTCTGATTTTAGTGCCTTTGACGTCTTTAGCACCAGAAATATTTGTGCTAAATAAACTATTCTCTGTCTGGTTCCTCTGGTGTCAAGCTTCAGTCTGACTCAGTGTTCATCTGAGTAAACAGCAAACGGGCAAAGAGTAATAGGTTTCCATATTGAAGGAAGATGGTAGCAGGTTGTTATTTTTTCTAAATCTAATTGGAAATAAACATGTGGCCTATAAACGACGCTGGATTAAACGCTTTGCGCAGTGATGTAAACCAATTTGAGAATCGACAGTTTTACTAAATGCAGCGTCACGTGTCACATTACAGTAGACGACTTAGCACCAGCAGACAGAGGTATAGACAGCTGCTATTTCCTGCTAAGTGTGGTTGTCTACTATAGAGTGACTAGAGTGTGTGTGTGTGTGTGTGTGTGTGTGTGTGTGTGCGCGCGCGTGTGTGCGCGCGCGTGTGTGTGTGTGTGCGCGCGTGTGTGTGTGTGCGCGTGCGTGTGTGCGCGTGCGTGTGTGTGTGTGTGTGACTGAAAATGTTGGCAGAACAAAGAGGAAGCTCTAAGAATCTGTCTGCGTGACAGTAGCTGCTGTCAGAGCTCTTTCCACCATTTAACGTCCTCCACCAATTTAAAAGTGAGCCTGAGTAATTTAGGAGAGTGCTTGGTGTCTGGTCCAAGTTTTCAGCAGTGACTGAAGGGAGTTATGTTGATCTCAGTATTTAGAATTACTCAACACTAGAGCTGTAATAGCGCCATCTAAATATTTCTGCTCCTGCTAAAATGCCACTGGATGTGTTTGTGGGTTGTTTCCAGTGCATCAGTGTTTGTTTTCTGCGCATATCTCTCGCCTCTTATCTGCCTTCCTGCCATCTAGCCTCTGCATCAGCGCTGTAATTCCATTTCCTCCCTGCTGCTGTATATTAATTCATGGACTCCCTCACAGTCCTGTCACAGGCTCCTTATCTGAGCAGCTCTGGCAGCTGAGGCTGCAAAACTCCAGAGATTCTGAACAATTCATTTTGTTTGTTTGTTGTTCTTATATATTGTTCCGTGTGAAACATACTTCATTACTCTCATACAAAATGGCTTGAAAGCTGTGACTTTATCTAAACGATGTTCACAGGACACTTAGGAACCTTCACCACCCTCATCTGTTTTCTGATCTGTCCTCCTCTTCCATCCTGTTGCTTTCTATTCATTTGTTGCTCTCTCTGTATCGCAGTCTGACTTGCTGTGATGCAGAGATGCAGAAAACCTCCAGAGATTTCACCTCAGTTTATACTTCATGGAATTTTTTCCCTATTCCTTTTTCTGTTTTTTTTTGTTTTGCTTTTTAAAATACAAGATTTGCAGAACTTTATTCATCCCAGATGCATGTTGTTTTGTGTCCTCACAACACAAGAAGCTAAATGGTGGAATCTGTGTGTTCTGGTCAGCGGTGTCATAAACGGCAGCGGGTGGGACCAGACCAGAACACAACAGCTCTGTATGTTTGTTGTCCCAGTAAACTCACGGACGTCCACCGCCGTTTTTCTCGTGTGTTAATGATGTCGAGGTGCAGATGTGGGCGCCCAGAGCTGCCGGCCAGCTGTTCGTCATCCTGCGGCGCAGGGCCGTCACAGCAGGTTCTGTGCGTCGAGGCCGGATTAACTGTTGCTTTGTCTGAAGAGATTCTTTGTTTCTTCCTGAAAACAACAAGGCGACTTCTGTGACAGTTCCACTGAAAGACACACGACGTGAGCCACATTCACTCGCTTCACTTTACGAGCATGAGGGAAACAATGGGTCGTAGAGACTCCCCTCCGACAAGCGAGGCTTTCGTTCTGAATCTTTGACGGGCCGGACTGGAGCGACCCCTCTCTCTCGACCACCTAATCCCGTTTCCCGTCCACATTCCCCGTCTTCCCCACCCTCCGACCGCTCCCTCTTTACAGGGGAAAATACACTCTGTTCAACCACATCTGTGTCTCACTGTGGGTGGGTGTGAGCTGTTTCCAAGGCTCGTTCCTCAGTCCTCGCATGGTGCAACAGGCTTTTAAAGCCCTCCAGAGATGCACGTTGACATCCTGATGAACTTCTTGTTTGCGTGTGCTGCCGGGGACAAAGCGGTTTGTTTTCCTCCTCCTACGATGACAACGCACTCTACAGCTGCCGGGCCTCCGGCCCCCTGTCCTATTCATCATCTCCTCGTTTTCCTGTCACGGAAACTGGTCTCTCCCGTCCGCAGTGTTGCATCGATAACTACGAGGAGATGGTGAGGATCCTGCTGGAACGAGGCGCCAGCGTCAACGCCCAGGACAACGAGCTGTGGACGCCGCTCCACGCGGCCGCGACCTGCGGCCACGCAGGACTGGTGAAGATACTCGTCGCCCAGTAAGTCCAGCAAAGACACTTTTAGGACAGATTGTTCCAGGAGACTATTAAATTCCAGCAAGCGCTCATGTAGTTCAGATATTTTTAATTTAGTCTTGAGGTCAGTGTCGGCTTATAGAGGGTGGGGCCTGTACTGAACCGCCCCCAACGACTCCACTAGAACACAGCACACACCACAAATATGAAATTAACAGCCAGCCTCTGTTGTGCTGTCAGTCATTGAGATGTAAATGTTACCGCTGTCCCCAGTGGGCAACAGCGGGCAATTTGGTGGAGCCTATGAATTATTTTTTAATTCACTTCTGGGCAAGAGAAATTTTTTCCTGGTCCAAATCCAACAGAGGATCCACCCTAGAGGCAGGAATGGATGGTACTGTAATGCATCCAGCAGTAATGAGGCTCCCAAGCCCACACGAACAGCAGCGACAGGACAAAAGCTTCAACGCTGTGGAAACAAGAAGCCGGAGATGGTTTGAAGCCGTTGTGGAGAAGTGGCCCAATCCTTAACATTACATACGATAGAAAATAGGACCGAGCAACGACAATTAGATGATGTGCATGAAAAGGTAATTAAATAAAATGACCCCCTTCCACAGCAGCATGTCACACCTGCACATCTGCTAAAGAGTCAGTCATGTGATTTGTTGAGGTATAGATCAGAACTTTTTGGGGGATTTAACAGATGAAAGTCATCTTGTTACTGGGATTATTAAGAACATGGCTGCTCCTTTATAAGATCAGATTCAGCAGGCTGTGGTTTAGAATCGTTTGAAAGCGTTCCATTACCTGTAACACTGAACGACGTTCCTCTTTGCTGCTCACCTCACACAGCGGTGCAGATCTGCTGGCAGTCAACTCTGATGGCAACATGCCCTATGACCTGTGCGAAGACGACCCGACGCTGGACATCATCGAGATGGCTATGGCCAACAGAGGTACCTGAACGCAGCACTGAGGCCGCAGCTCTGTGCTGGTAATAGGGTTCCAGTTATGTACTGTCCCCGCTTTGCTCCTGACTGCTAGGTTTCACCACGATCCGTCCAGCTCTTCATGTAAATATCCCAAACTCTGAAATCTGCTAATCAGGCAGAGACCAGACGAGGATTAGTCTCTAAAACTTATCGCTGAGGGAATCTGTCTGCAGAGCGTGTGGCTCACAGGAGGATTTTACAGCTCCTCTCCGCAATTTAAATATGTTTTAAACTATTATTGTACAGTAGAAATAAATCAAACACTTTATAGTTTCAGACGATTACAAATATGGACTTGCATAAATAATTAGCAGAGGATTCCAGCTGGGCTGTGGCCTTTTGAAAGCACTTGGACTCCCACACAGTTTTGGTATAGACGCACTGAGGAACTGCGTTGCTGTACAATATATTCTGTCTGTGTGACGCTACGCACCCACAACAAAGGAGATCAGTGCTGGAGGTGGAGAGCCTCGCGCTGCTTTGACACGTCTGCATTTGGGTCGGCGCCGGCACGGAGTCAGGGGGTGACAGGCAGCATTATTTACACTCCACCTTCCTTGCAAAAGCCGCTGTTCTGTTTTACAGGAAACGATTACAACTACAGGCAAGCGTTTATGCGAACACATGGAATCAAAGCAGCAAAATATGAGGCCGCGGGGCTTTGGGCTCTATGCAAATACTGTAGTACAAATGCTCCGGCGCTGCTAAAAGATGGGTTCCAGACAGATACCGGGTGGAAACTCCCAGATGCTTCTGCTGTGAGGCGTGAAATGGTCCAGCGTGGGGGCGGGGGGCTCCCCTGTGTCACAGTGAAACGGCATAAAGGGTGCTGTGTCTAAACTGCTGGATGGAGACTACACTCCCAGCTGTGTGCTGATTTAAATTCACCTTACCTGGGCCGTCTTCAGACCCGTAGCAGGAAGTCAGGAGACTCTAGGCATGAGGCAGAAAAACCCACCTGAAGTTTGCAAGTGTACAGAACTGTACAGAGAGCACGTAGCTCCGTTCGCTGCATGTGTGCACAGGCATCCGTCAACAAGGTGGTTGAAAAATACAGAGATTTTCCATGGTTAAGGTGCCCTTCAGCAGCAGATCCCCACCGCTTCTGAGGAGCAGCTCGGCGGTAAACAGAACGAGGCTGCGTGGAGGCGGCGCTGGAGTGCATCGCCAGCGTTCAGTCGAATCGCTCTGGATAATTAAAGGTCAGAAAATTCCTGTTCTGATAAGTGCTGCATAGTAAAGAAGCGCGAGGTTATTGATAGAGTTTTAATAGTGCACATTAAGCATCGGCCTGTGCGTTGCATCCTGGATGAGAGGCAGAATTGGACGACCAGCTGCTGGCGGAGAGGGCGGGGGCTCAGGAGAAGGAAAACAGCCGAAAACAAGCTCCTGGGCTCACGATGGGGTCTCCAGAGCCGCAGAATGCAGATAGCGGTACAGTGGGTGAGAAGAATGATTATTAAGCCGATCAAAGGGAGCGCGACGCCGCTAATTGCTCCCGTAATGTTCCCCGCACTGTACTGTGGGATAAGACTCTCTCTGGAGGGATGAGCACACACTTACTCTGTCTGCCTCACACTCACTCACTCACTCACTCACTCACTCACTCACTCACTCACTCACTCACTCACTCACTCACACAGACACAGTATTTCATATGCAGCAACAACGGATCTGACTCTTCCTTGATCCTCCCTGTTTAGAGTGGAGCTCATCTGTGATGCGCTGCAGTGATAAGGGGAACTGGCAGAACAGGGTGGGGAAAGCAGACGAGACCCACTACTGCTCCCGTCTTCAGTGAAATTCCAACCGTGATGGAGGTCGATTGAGGGACGCCACTTAAAATCAGACTTGATCACATTAGTGGAACCGTTTTGCAGGCGCTCTCTATGCAAATGTTTGTTTTGGATGTAGCTCATAGAAATTACGTATTTTGCGAAGCAATAATATCCTAAAATTTTATGTATGAACAGATGACTACAAAACATTATTATTGCTATTGTTTGTTGACACTTCACAGATTAAATTTCTATTATATAATTCAACAGTCACTGATGAAAATGACTGTTTTGATCAGGTTTACTGCATATTTGCCGTTTTCTTTCCCCCTGGAGCTACAATCTTGAAAATGATGTCAGTGGAATCTGGGCAAAGACATTAGTAATGATTTTTCTTGTATCACCTCTAACATGACAGCGGAGCGTGTTTGCTGCATTTGATCCTGTGTTTAATGTCTTGGGGGGTTCCTGCAGCCGTCCCTGTAGCTGGATGAGGCCTGTCAGGTTACCAGACGTGGGGCTAAGAGGAAACTCCTGATGGCTGTTAGAGGGGAGCGTTGGCTGCAGCGGACAAACAGGCCGTCATCTGTCCTGATTGAAGCACCTTGTGAAAGTGCCCGGCTGAGACTCAGAGACAAACACCGGTTTACTTCATTGCACCCTTTCCAGCGCCTCCATCACAATTACCAGCCACGGCTGGATGCCGGTAGAGCCTCGAAACAGAAGTTTGATTTCCAAATGTCACGTTGGAGACTGGAGGCTCTGATGGTTGAATAGATTTGATTCCGCTCAACTTGGCCAAATTCAGTTAATTTTAGAAAGTTGGCAGAACTAATATTCCGACAATAACGCAATCAGGTGATGTCTGAATGTATCTTTTAATGACTAATTGGTGTAAATGTTCCACATTCAAAGATATTTCAGTTTGCATCTGTAGAGTTGAAGCTTTTCTTCTCTCGATAAACCACACGCCACATACACAACCTAAGCTCACACGTTCTGTCACACACTGCAAAGTGACTGACGGGCAATCTTCATTATTGTCCGTCCGACCTTCCTTTTAAAGGAGCCGAGCTGAGAGGACAAGGTCTTCGCTGACACCTGGCAGTCACAGCATTCCCACCTGGCACCGGGGCCAAGGATTACAGGAGGAATTTAAAGTGGCTGTGACAGACAGAAGCAGCTGAGCGTCAACTGGGCCAAACGCAACAAAGCAGAGAAAATAACTCCTATATTTAAATATGTAAAATACCTGCTGCTCAGAAAATAACTGCTGATTATTATTTATTTATTTATTTTAATTCAGAACAGACCTGTTTAAATTTGGTTCTTGTCCATTTCCTGTTGTTCTATAGAAACATGTTTCTAATTTCCTTGAAACCTCCTGTTTCCTGTAACTGCTGACAGGTTTGTGTTGGGGAAACCATAAACGGTTGCTGATAGAAACCTTCAGTGTAATTTAAAAATCATGTTGCCGTCAATGCAGAAGAAGAATCTTCTCCCTCACGCGTTAAAGTTTGTTTTATCTGCAGGCGTCGCGTTGTGTCTCCGTGTGTTTCACGTGAGTAACACACAGCGGTGGCGCTGTCGGCACGCAGGTAAATAAAGCATCACCTCTGCTGTGTTTGATTGACAGGCATCACCCAGGAGATGATCAACGAGATCCGCGCGTCGACGGAGAGGCGGATGCTGGGAGACGTGGAGGTGCTGATGAGGCAGGGGGAGGAGGTCAACCAGCAGGACTCCCAGGGAGCCACGCTGGTGCGTGTCCCAGTTGTGCGAGCGCGTGCACGTACACCGGCCACCGGCCGAAGCTGTTGTCGGACGGAGTCTCGCTCCAGCTCTCGTTTGCCGTTCGCAACGCGACAGCTCCAGTCGCCTCGACGCTGCGAACGTCTCCCGGGAGAGACGAGCTAAAAACGACTCCTCCTGCTCTGTAACAGTTGGCAAGAAACACGTTACATGCATTTAATGAGAGACAAACTTCATGAAACCTTCAAAGCAGACAAAGAGACTCGTTCTAACCTCCATCAAGACGAATCAACTAAACAATTTAAATGAAACGCATTAAAAAAACTAAACTAACTAAAACTAAAGCTGTAAATTAATATAATGATGGTTTATCCTTCATCTGTGATCATGTGAAAAAAGAGTAGGCTCTGATTGGAAATACAGTTTCAAGAGAATAAGAGAATAGTTTTATACCTAGGTATAATAGTCAATTGACATTACTCCATATACATAAAAATGTATGTTATGAGAAAAAGACACAAAAGCTGTAGTTGTATTCAATAAACCCATGAAACAGACAGTTGCTGTAGGTTTACATCAAGCGAGGCTGATTTAAATGCCCCAATTTGTGTCTCAGGGACGCGTGTACATACTGCAAGACAGCGGCCACTAATACATATAAACACTGATGCATAAAAGCTGGAACCACGCACAGAGGTGCACAGCTGCACACAGACACACTCGGCTGCATGGAGGTGGTCTGTTGGACGATAGTTGCCCAGAATCCCCCCGTTAAGCTTTAAAATCTTACCGCCGTTTGTCCGATTGAGCTGCTTGTTCCCCTGCTTTACGCATCCTGTTAATCTTCACTCGAGCACGATGAAGCAAACTGGGGCATGCCTTATTAAAATCTCTGACAAAGACGAGAAGACCTCGAACTGGTAGGACGTTACATAAGTTTAATCTTTTGTTTTCAGCTGAAACGCATTGTGTCCGTCGTTGTAACGTGCGGGAACAATAATTAATTTCCCCCTTTGTGACAGTTGAGCCATTTTGTATTAATACCATAAACATACACACAAAAAACTGACGTATGAAATAATAATAATTAGGATGAAATGCACGGTACAGGGTGGATTTGTCTTCTGTCCTGCAGTTCCAACCGACTGTACACAGAACCAAATGCTCACCTTCCCTGCGTGTGTCTACTCTGAGAGGAGACGGAAACAAGAAAGAGCCTCGCCCCCAGCATGCTCTGGGCATGAGGCGGCGCACGCTGCTGGAGAGGATGCTGGGATGTGGAGAAGCTGCAATGATCTGGGGAAACTGCAAACAAAGGGGAGGTTGCAAAACAATGAAGTATAGTGCGCAATAACTTTGGTAGCTGAGGTGAATAACGTCTTCCTCCGCTGCAGTCCTGAGGTTGCCATGTTTGCTTTTGTGAAGAAGGGCTCCGGCTTCCAGCCGAGGCCCAGGGCACTGACATCAGAGCCTCCCTGGCTCCATCAGACTGCGTTCATTTGGTGAACCCATCTCAAAGAGCAGCTCGAGCGGCTGTGCATCTCTGAGCTTTCATTAACTACAATGCAACTTAGCCACCGACTGTTTGTGAGAATGAAGGTTAATGAGCTGCTAACCTCGAGCAGACATCACAGGCGCGAGCCTTTGCTCCTCACTGTTTGATACAGTTGCACCGACTTAACGATGTGCAGCTCGAGCTCTATCCCCGCGTGAGCGTCGATAATATAATATGTTTTGTGCTGTTGTTGTACAGAGACGTCCTCTTCACAAGCAGACCTCTGCTTGTTGTTTCAGGCCAAGATGCTGTTCATCCTCACTGGGTCTCAGTTACTGACAGAGCAGCCAGCCCTGTATGATAAATCATCTGGCTTCATCAACTCAAATCTGAACCTCCACTGCTGGATCTGTGTCTGCGTTACAGACTGGGCTGCCCGGAGGCATCAGGCTGCCGCAGCTCGCTTTGAAGCGCTGTCACTCTTAAAATGACAGCAGAGAGCGTTTCACACATTTGTGCAGCCTAATTTGTCAGAACGTAACTTAATAAAGTGCCCAATGACACAGGAAGCGAGTCTGCCCCTGATGTGGCCTCTGCAGGCGTTAATGTGAAGTCTTACACGGTCAGCAGCCCTGAGCGTGTCATTGTTTGGGCTGTTCAACCGTGAAGCTCCTTGCTGGAGCCCTGTGCACGGTGCACGTTTGCAGCGGAGGCCCTCACCGACCGTTGTTCCCCCTCTCGCCCCCTGTAGCTGCACATCGCGGCGGCCAACGGCTATGCGCAGGCCGCGGAGCGGCTGCTGGAGGGGGGCGCTCGCATGGACCTGAGGGACTCGGACGGGTGGCAGCCTCTCCATGCTGCGGCGTGCTGGGGTCAGGTGAGGTAAACAACACACACACACACACACACACACACACACACACACACACACACACACACACAGACCTCTGGACCAATTAGCGGCTGTTGCTGTTTCAGATGCACGTGGCAGAGCTGCTGGTGTCGCACGGAGCCAGCCTCAACGCCAAGACCTTCCTAGAGGAGACTCCCATTGGTATGTTCACACCTCGGCGCCATCGCACCCAGTGGCACCGCACGCGCGCGCTGCCCGAGCTCAGCCACGCACGCCTCACCCTGTCCTCTCCTCCCCTCAAGACCTGTGCGAGGACGAGGAGTTCCGCGCCAGCCTGCTGGATCTGAAGCACAAGCACGACATCATCATGAAGTCGCAGCTCAAGCACAAGACGTCGCTGTGCCGACGGACGTCCAGCGCCGGCAGCCGCGGGTGAGTGCCGCCACCTGCTGGCGTCTGGGGTGCAGCTGCGTTCAGCACGGTCTGGAGCCGGTTTGGGCCGGTGTGTGTGTGTGTGTGTGTGTGTGTGTGCAGGAAGGTGGTGCGGCGGGCCAGCCTGTCGGACCGACACAACCTGTGCCGCAAAGAGTACGAGACCGAGGCCATCGTCTGGAGGGGGGAGAGGGAGGAGGAGGACGAGAAGGAGAAGGAGTCTGATCAGGAGAACAACAAACTGATTGAAGTAAGTTCTAATGAAAGTGATAATGATTATAAAATAAATGCAGATTACATTTCAATTCAAGTTTATTTATATAGCGCCAAATCACAATAAGCTTATCTCAAGGCACTTCGCAAGGTACTTTATTTACATAAAGCGGCGCCTTGATGGGCTTTGCTAGGACGAGATCACTTTAACACCTTAATTTAATAGCAGCGGTAATAATGTAATTATCCTTCTCACTAGCCTAAATGTCATGTGGTGCAGGTGTGAGAGGCTTTGGCCGCCACAAACCCACAGTGGAAAAAGTGCTGCAGCACAGAAGAATGTAACACCCTCGATAAAGCGCTGCAGCTTCTTTCTTTCTTTTTTTTTTCTCGCTGTCATGCTCTAACTATGCAGCCACTGTTTGATACTGTGTCTACAGCGAGGTGAGGGCCACAGCATTTTCAGTAAACCGCAATCTGAAAGTGCTTCATGTCAAGGCAGGTTGATGGAAAATACTGAGAATTGCAGGTTCTGAGACGCCTTTTCATGTACCTGCTGCTGTCGTGCTTTACATCTCGTTTAATTTGAGTTCGACAGCACGGGAAGATCAAAGATCAAAGACTTTACATCCAACCGGCGCCGTATGTGGACGCGTGGATGAGAAGCCTGACGTTCGGGTTAAAGCGGTCCTTCTTGCCTCTCCGCAGGTCCAGCCTGATGCAGAGGTGGAGCCGGCCGACAAGCCCAAGCTGCCCGCCGTCCTCAAAGACGGCCTCGAGCCCAACGGCCTCGTCTCCACGGCGACGTCGGCGCCCCCGCAGCCGCCGCCGCCCAACGGCGCCGCCCGGGAGGAGGCGTGGCCCAGGGAGCGCGCCCAGACGCTGTCGGAGCTCAAGAAGCAGCGGGCCGCCGCCAAGCTGCTCGGCCACCCCCTGTTCAACGGGCACCTGGGCAACGGCTCCGCCGACCCGTTCGCCGACGCCAAGGCGCCCCCCGAGGACCCCCGCATGCCGCTGGTGTCCTCCAACGGCAGCGCCGTCTACTACACGCCGGCCAGCGGCGACCCGCCGCTGCTCAAGTTCAAGCAGCCGCTGGAGGAGGAGCAGCCCAAGACGCGGACCTGCTGCTGCGTGTCGTAGCCTCGGCGCCGCCGTGAGGGAGGGACGAGGGCAGGAAGAGGAAGAAGAAGAAGAAGAAGAAGAAGAAGAAGGGAGAGGATGGGGACCTGATGGACCTTCCCTTGTTCCTCCTGGTCAAACGACTCCTAAATGAACCCAGATGGAGGCAAATGTAGCAGAGGTGGGGAAAGGAAAGGAGCAGCGCCAAGGACGAGCCCGCACATAGAAGCCCAGGAGAGCAGGAAGCCATGGCTGTCTTGGTACATCTTGAAAAATCTTAATGTAGTGGTTTTTTAAAATTTTTTTAATTTTAAGTGTCTGTTTGGGGAGGGGGAGTCGAAGATCTCAAGGTACTGCAGGTTCTCAGTCCGTCACAGAACAATTAGAACCGTCACCCTGCGAAATGTGGAGCAAGAACAAGAGATGCTGCGTCTCCAGGTTAAAATGCTGCTTGCGAGCGTAAAGGGAAGGAATGCCGTGAACCAGTGTTCAAGCGTGGGGGGGTACATCAATGTGTCCTGTATACACCGCCCGCCACATCACGCCACCGGCCCTGCTTTAATTCCCCCAGTGCTCGTTCGGAAGTGACTGTTCAGTGTTTAATTTATGGAATGTGTAAAAAGTGTTCGTTTCCCTCAAGATGAGTGTATTTATTTTGTGGATGTTGTGCGGAGAGTGTGAGTGAGGACGAGAGGAGCTGGAGGACGGTCCAGCGGAGCAGCTTCTGAGGACGGGGTGACGCGAGGGGAGGGTCCACTGTCTGGTTCCTTTGGGGGTCTTTCTTCCTTCCCCCGTTCACTGTGCTTCTCTCATTAACAGGAACTGTAAATGTGATGAATTACTGTAAGGCCATATCGGTTCACTGAAGATACTCACAGACTCTGGTGCCTGCGTCTTTACTTTTGCGTGTCAGAACTTTGTCGTACTAGTGAGCCTTCGCTGACCTGCCGGGGGTCAAAACCCACCAAGTCCGGCACTAGTTCACTAACGTTGCCGCTGTGTTTCGATGAAGTGGACCAGGGCAGTTTTCCTGTTTCTAATCTTAACCGGGTTAAAGCTAAGGTTTTACTCAGTTCTCCGCTAGAAAGCAAATAAGAGAATTAAAAAATGCTGTTTAATCACTGATAATTTAAAAAGTCTTGTCTCGTTGAGTGAGTGCCAAAGAGTCTTCCACGGTTACCACACATTTAAAAGCTCGGGGGAAGGCATTCTTTGCCATATTGAGATTTGTTTAATAGCCGACCCCCTCAAACAGTATTACCCACAATGCCACTACCACGTCACTGTACAGCGTCAGATACTTGTACAGACCTTTGTAAATACGTTTTGTATTGGTATTTCCTCCCTTCCTTTGACTGTATTGACGAACTAAAGGACAATTCCACACCGTTGGACAGTCCGGCTGTCTGTGCATCCAGGCCTCATCCTCCGTGTTTCCCCCCTGCTGTTCCGTGGCCAGTGTGGTGGAATTTGTCTGTGCAATTTTATTATTATTTTTTTCCCTGCAAAGGTCTGTTTTCAGTGTCACCGTCTCGCAGGAAGTGGTTGGTTTTTCAAGTCAGTTTGAGGAACTGTCAGAGGAGTTGACGGGTGGCTGAACGTGACATAATCATAGTGAGTCTGCGGAAATTCTAGCGTTTCAGATGTGTTTAGTTAGTGGCGAAAGTCCATCAAACTGAACTGTGGATTTGAACTGTGACCTGCGTCAGCCAGGAAGGGAAAGACCAAGGCCTGCGTGTGTGCAAAAGCCTCAAGGAAAAGATTATAAAGAAGAAAACTACTGATTTTGTAATTAATGGACTATATTGATGGTTGCATTAACATATTTTGAATAAATTGTATATTTTGAGGATTTTATACAGTATTGTGTTAATTCTTTACTGCTTTTCAATGGCTTTCTCACAGGCCTGGGAAGAGATACTTGCAGTATTAGGTCTGCGTGGCTTGGGGTCAGACACATTATTAATGTTTTTTTGCATGTACGTGCAATATTTTTAAAGTAATAAAGTATTTTAGTGAATGCTAAAGGTTCAGATGCTTATGAGAAAAGCACAAAGAAGAAACTCCACATCTGAACATTTCCTGCCTTTTTATGGATTAACCTTTACCTGCTCTCCTTCTACACCTGCTTTGTCCATTTCTCTAACCCAGCTTCAGTGAGTCTCTGCTGCAGCCTGCAGAGACACTAAAAACCCGCTGACCCCAGAGCAGCTGAACCACACCAATCCAGAAAGGAGAAGGCACATCTCTGGAGGCAACTGAAGCCGGGCCAAGGCCCTGACAGCTGTGCGGCGGAGGACAGGCCTGTCACACAACAGCTCAGGGCTCAATACTGCTCCTATTTTGGGCGATTTCTTAAAGTAGACTGAGGAGTTCATTTATTTTAAACTAGACTTTTAGACCCTGTTTACGTTTCTGCCCCCATTTCATCACTGTTCTACTTTAGCAGAGAGTGTCCCGCTTTATTAACTGCTACTACATAGTATAATCTGAACAAACTGGCAAATATGTTAATTGAAAAAACCCATCCAGTTGCACAAACATGAGCCGACTTGTCAAACAGCTCTTGCTGTTAGATGAATTCATCTTTTCCTCTGAGCCTCAGCGGCACAGTCCGTTTGTATAAAGCACATAGACAGAAGAGCCCAGTGGTGCTGGAAACGTGACCCACAGTGCATTAACCTCCTCGTCGCAGCCCGGCGTGGCCATTGTGCCTGAGCTGCAGAGTCCGGGCCAGCTGGCGCCGCTCCCAGTCCTTCAGTGCTCTCCACTGAGAGGCGAAGTGGACCGGTGCCAGGAGGAGTCCGCTGACGATACGCATACATGGGAAGATGCTGAAGGAGGGAAACGGGGCGCACGGAGGACGGGACGCCGGCCGCGCAACGGGAGAGGCCGCGTTGGCCGTGATGAATGGGAGCAGTCGAGCCAAGGACGGGCGGGGGGCGCTGCTGGGACCGGGCCTGTGCTGCAGGAGGCCGGCGCCGTTGACCATCCTGGTCAATAGCGGTTTGTTAGAAGACGGATGGAGGCGCCGCACAAAGGCAACAGACAGACAGACAGACAGACAGACAGAGGAACGGCCCAGTGGGTCAGAACGCAGCCCGGTTCCCAGGATCTGCTGGCCATGAGGCCTTCAGGGGGAAGCCGGCGACAGAGCGCCTTACTGTGAATACGCCCGCAAAGCGATGCGTTCCATGCCCCACGTGCGCACGTGCTGCTCTGAGGCAGGAACGGAGTCATCTCGAGACGCGAGTGAGGCTTTGAGCCCCGAGGAGGAAACCACCAAATTGACATGCAGCTAAATTTAGAAAACTGAAAGTTCAGGGCACCACCAGCAGCACCGTGGGGTTCGTCATCTTTAAACCTACAGGACCTTCAGCATGTGGGTTAATTCACATTATATATTATATATATATATAATTATATATTATAATGTCGTGAGGAACGCGTTCACGTCACGTTTTCCATGTGAGCCGTTTGGGTGGGACGTGCTGAGCTGCTGTCGCTGATAAGAAACGAGCCTCTTCCCTGGTTTCTATCAGTGGGAGGCAGAGTTCACGCGTGCACAAATGTCGCCTTTCAACCTTCAGCCTCCGCCCCGACGACGGACAGACGTCGGATTCTCCAGCGGGAGCGTCTTTTTGTCCTCAAAGCATGTTTGGAATTTGTAGCAGGCCTCACGCTGCGTTCTGCAGATGAGCGGAGGAGAGGTCAGAACCCGGCCGCTTTCTGTGGCTTCCTGCTCAAACATCCCGCCCACGTCCTTATCTCACCTCCTCCTCCTCTCTCTCTCTCTCTCTCTCTCTCTCTCTCTGTGCGTGTCCGCTGTCCCGTTTTATAACTGTTCAAGGAGAACGAACACAGAAGAAGAAGAACTCATTTAATCACATGATCCAACACTGACCGAGGCATTCAGCCACACATCCTGCACAGTCACAATGAACTATTTAAGGAACTATGAGACATCGTTTTCCACATTAAACCAAATGTAGCTACATTTTGATCTTGTGCTTCCCACCACTTCCTTTTTAGCCTTAGCTCCTATCTAGTTTTGCACAGGCACGCAAATTTATGAAGAAATAAAATGTGGTTTTCTCTCAAGAGTTACAGTAAGTGTCATTTTTGTTCTTCGCTGGAGCCTCATTTCTCCACAACATCCTCAAACGCAGACACTGCAGCTGCCAACAGTGAAATCTGGTAAGACAAACTATTTTACACTACTTATAATAGAGTACAACTATATTAAATACTGTAATGTCTATTTAAATAATATTGTAACGAGCGGGTTGCAGAGTACGGTATCCTGTAATGTGGACACTGAAACGCAGCCGCACGAGCTGTCATCCAACCATTGAACACTTCTCAACTTCCCCGTCAAGCCTCGCAGACGAAGCCCTTTCATCGTGTGTCCTGTGCTCGGTTACACAACGCCCAGAGACGCGTTATGACAGCGCTAACTCGATTGTGAACACAAACACGGTTACACCTTTAAATGCCCCCTCCCTCCGCTCCAGGCCGCCCGTGCGCGTCCGCCCTCATTGGCTGCGGGTGATAATCGGTCGGAGCCGCGGAGGGAGGCGGACGGGCACGGGCCAGCGTGTTTACGGCGACTGGCGGACGCGGCTGCTGGACCCGAACCGCTCCTTCGCGTCGCGTGGGCTTTCTATGCCACGCGGGGCCCGTTTGAAAGGACGCCCGCGACCATGCTTTTGCGCCGCACGGCCACGCTGACTGCGCCGGTTCTGGCCCAGGCTTCCCAGTCACCTGGCTCGTTTCTGCACGTCCACGCACGCGGACGGAGGACCTGGACTTTGTCGTTACGCGACGGCCACGCGCTCCAGCACCGGCTGCTCCGCGTCGGCCCGGCCTTGGTGCACCTGGGCCCGGACCCGCATGCTGCCCGGAGCCGGGACTCGTCTGGGTTCGAGATCCCACCGTGCGGACGCTCGAACCGGCCGAACGCTGCGGCCGAACACCTCTACGGGAGCGCGCGGGCTGACGGCGGCGGTCGTTTACATTTCAGGCAGCCGCTCGCCGGCGTAGAAAGGCGCCATATCAGCGGGGGGCAGGCGGCGTGGAGCGCTCCGTTCACACCTAACGACCTGATGCAGATCCGAGCTTCATCCACGGCCGCGGCTGCGAAGAAGAGCGAGGAGCGCGCGGCTGACGGCGACAAAGGGGTAAATGAACCTACTCGGTTGTTTGTTTAATAATGAGCGGTAACGAGAGCGCGCAGCTGCTTTTGGACTGAACCTGGGCCCCGGGTCCAGGCGGTACCAGCGTCTGCACCGCAAAGCGCGCGCGCAGCTGCCTGCTCGGCCGTAGTTAGTGAGAGTCGACAGGTAAACACGCGATGTTGTTACACAATGGTGCGTGGCGCGCGCACGCGCCCGCAGACACGGTGGGACGATCTATAGTGAGCTGAGAGAAACGCTGAGTCACGCTGGAATGCGAAGTCCCAGGAGTCGCAACGATCCCGAGTCGTTTGGCGCAAACGCATTTTGAAGCGCGTGCCTGTGCTGCAGCCTTTCCTTGAACTTCAACCTGCTCCGTTCGAGTAATTATTCACCAACCGCTGAATGACACCGTCAGAGTGTGTACGACTGGTAGCTGCGGCTCCCTCCTGCTTTGTGTGCGCGCGCGTGCACGTGAGCCCGGCTTCATACGTCTGCGTGTGTGTTGTCAAGCTGTTATCAGACACAGCGCTCCCACTGTTCCCCTCCCGCACACACTCCCTGGCACAACTCCCTGTGGTTCCTCACATGACCCTCGCATGCTGCCGCCCGCGTTTACTTTGAGCTCGGCCCGACTGGCCTCTGGGAAGCAGAGGCCCGGTCCGGTCCCGGTCCCGTGGCCCTCCCATTGTCCATTGTCGACAGAGTATGTCAGACTACATCCAGGAGGCTTCGGCCCAAATTGAGCGAGACAAATTGCAACAAACAGAATAGATCAGCTTGTTCTCTCATCCCCTTCTTCATCCTTCTGGCCTTTTGACTAATTGTGCGTCTCTGACCCACAAACGAGGACACAGCCTCATTGTTAGTGCAGAAAACAGGCTGACTTTGTGTATAAGTGCATATTGCTGTACTGCACCTGTGGAAGGAAAACACTGCCAGCTTTTTGTTAAACACGTGTAGGTCACAGGTCAACTGTCTTCTTGGAGTCTGAAGTTACACAACATATTTAGACTATCCTAAAACGACCAGTGAAGTGGCTGAGTGTGTCGTCTTCCATTTGTGTAGCAGCTGAGTTCACGCTTGGCAGAAATAAAGCCGCGTCGGAGTTGGGTCTAAAAATGTAGTCGCAAACTACTTCCTGTCTCCTAGGAGACGGATGCATAACTCTGCTGTAACGTAAATGGGTCATAGTTGAAAGTCAAAGACTAGATTGTTATTGTTCTAGTACTTTACACCAGTAAAATATTCCCTCAGAAGCTTCAGGGTGATTTAGGGTCAAGTTTGTTTTCTGTTCGACTGTAATGTTTTTGAATAATCTGCCTGTGGGGCGGATCAGGTAATGGCTCAACTCTAAGTGAGTCTGGGATTTATAAACAGTGTCTGTGTAAAAGGAGGGGTTCTACATTATGTGCATGTGTTAAAGGGTGAGTGACAATATGAATGAATGAATTAGTCAAGACAAACAGGAGCAGTCTGTTTATTCTGCATTTTATAGGTTTTATAAAAAAGTTCCACTGTTTGAACTTGACCTACTAAACCTTGATCCAGGCGATGCATCATTATGTAAATATTAACCTGATGAAGGAATTTAAAGTACCCTTGATAAAATCATTTGTGCGGTGCCTTTGTTTGTTTAATACTGTGTAGCTCCTAGATCTCTGTCTTTATTGGGTGGTACAAACCAAACCAGCTCATGTCACGTGAACTTGGCCTTTATAAATCCATGTCGTATGATCGGTCTGGTGCCTTTTACTCACTGCGCCACTTCCCCGTCTTTTATTCAGGATGAGCAGAAAACAAAGGAGGCGGCGGCTGCCGAAAGGGCTCCAACGGAGCCAGAGCCGGAAGGCCGAAAACCCAACAAGACCCAGCAGCTAAAGAAAGTCTTCAAAGAGTACGGAGCGGTGGGAGTTTCCTTCCACATCGGGATCTCCCTCATGTCCCTGGGAATGTTCTACCTCCTCCTCTCCAGGTACGAAGCCTCAGTGGAACCTCAGTGTAGTAGGAGTAATTATCAAGACGTATCCTAAACCACCATGTAATATGAAGGTTTGCCTCAGAGCAGTGAAAAGAAAGTAGAATACAATAACTGGAATGCACCCAACATTACAGCACATTGTTTCGACAGTGTGAAAGTATCCAAGTGCAACATTTGCTTTCCTAAGAATCTACCCCGGAATCTTCCCATGCGAGTGGATCCCGTTCTGGGAAGGAACAGAGCGCAGACTGGTGGAACATTCCACTCTACCGCTGGATGATCCAGTCGCCACCCCGAGAACACGCTGAGCCCTCGAATCAATCCACAGACGCGCATTGAAAACCTCTGACACTGTGTTTCCTGTGTTTTGGAGGCTTCTGCTGTTTTTGATAGACCGTCAGAAGCCAAAGCGGCCCAGCGTCAGACTCCCGACCGCACGTCCGGCCACGCGCCAGAGCCTTGACTAGCGCTGACACTTGGCGGCGATTGTACAACAGTTAGGACGTTTCCTCCTATAGCTGATAATGACCCTTGAACCCACGAGCGACTCCCTTGCGAGCGACCGTTGAGCATTATCTCCGAGGCCGCAGAGCTCGGGCATGTAGCCTGATAATAATTAGTGGTATGCGCTGGCTAATCTGTCAGGCAGCAGATGGATCCTTATATTTAGCCGACTGGAGCCTAACAGAGCTGCTAATGAGCGAGAGGCCCGACTGATTGGAGCAGATCTCAGACTCGTGTGGATGCATTCTTTGAATATTTCCTTCCACTCGACAGCTCAGAGCAGACATAAAAGCCAGCGTCAACATGTGGGTTAATAACTGATTTCAAGTCACTGCTCATTGCACTAATGTCGTCAGCTTAAATGGGTCAAAGGGCTGTGGAAACCCAACAACTATACAGTGTATAAATAATAAAGACAGCGCCCTCAGGCGGACAGAAAGCGAACTACACTTAACTTCTGCAGAGCCAGAAGTAAACGCTAGGTGGCAGCAAAGACACGATAATAAAATACTTATTTGTTTTGTGTTTGTGTTTATATAGAAGTATTTGTGTAGTAGCTTTTATTATACTTGTAATAGCTTTACGGTTTATTCAGCTTAATATTTCAAGGTTTATATTTTATATGTTCTTCATAACATTTAAATATAAGAATGAACCTAACCAGTTTTGTGCTTGGTCTCCACAGTGGGATCGACATGACGGCCCTGCTGTGCAGACTGGGCTTCAGCGAGGCGGTGGTCCAGTCCAAAATGGCAGCAGGCACGAGCACGTTCGTCCTGGCCTATGCCGTCCATAAGCTCTTCGCCCCCGTTCGGATCAGCATCACCCTGGTGTCTGTGCCTCTGATCGTGCGCTACCTCAGAAAGACTGGTCTGTTTAAACCGCCCACGCCCGCGCCCTGACGGCCCCTCGTCCGCCCCCCCGCTGCCTCACGGAGCCACGATGAGACTGTTAATGGTGATACAATAACAAAAAAGCACCTGTGTACATAAGTTTTTCTCCCTTCTGGGTTTGAGAATTCAGGTGAACTGTTGGGATATAAAGTTTTTAGCTGCCTTTGTAGTTTTTTGGGGGTCAGAGTGCACATTCCAAGAATAGTTTTGAAATATTTATTAACAATCAAATGTGATCAGGGATTTGAAGTTTTACTCTAAGCAGGTTTTCTCTTCAGGATGTGAATATTTCCCATTGTGTGAGCCAGAATATGTGTGAAGCTGTGTTGAAGCTGATCTCGCCTCTACTGCTGAGGGCAGCGGATGCTCTGCTATTAAATTACTCTGCAGTAGATTCCAGAGAGCCCGTCTCCTGCCTCCTCACACCGCTGCTGTTGTTTGTAGTTGTGGACTAGACGTGCATGAAGCTTTGAAGATGTGATTTTACGTTCATGGGCTGAGTTTTACACGTCATCATTTTCGTTTATTATAAAAGAACGTTAACGAACGGAAACAAGCGGCGCCTTTGGTTGCACTTCCCCTCCGCCACCACACGGGGGCGCTCCTGAACCACAAATGCGGAGCAGCGCGTCCTCCCACCCTCTGCTACGACCGCGTCAAACGCTCCTCATCCCTCATCAAGATGAAAAGTCTCGGTCCTCTTAATGTCTACGAGATGGATTCTAGAATTAAAACGCAGAACGGGGCATCGCTCCTCGCGCGTCTCGCTGACACGCTACAATATAAAAGCTCGGCTCTGGTGCCAGATCGCAACGTCAAGAGCGCAAATCTTCGGCAATTCCACAAAACAAACACTACGGGCTCATAACTGCATATTAATGGGTCAATGCATTATTCTGTACTGTGCTGCTTGACTCCGTAGAACTACTCCGCTCCGTCCCAGCGTGTCCCGCTTCTTTCTCGCTCCCCTGAAGGTTTTTATGGGTCAGCCAGCGCGGCGAGCGAGCCTCAGCTGGTGTTGTGTCCCTAAAGAGCCGCAACATATTGAATGTGAGGCGCCAGATCTGCTCTCTGTGTGACTGCGTGTGTTTCTTGGTCCGGTTAATAATTCAGCCAGGAGACTCGTGCGAGGAGAACTAAGAGTCCACCGCATTCTGTGCCACACATCAACCCCGTTTCCTCCCCCTCAAGAATAGGAACTTTGGCAGCGATGTGACACCAACTGATACAAACTGATCTCTCTCTCTCACATGCTCTCTCTCTCTCGCGCGCGCGCGCGCACTGTCGGCACACAGGAGGAACGAGAAGCCCGGGCCTCATTAGCCATGATGAGGACGGGGAGCTGCCATCGCCTCTCGATCCCCTGCATGTCCCCCATGGCTAGGAACAAATTGGTGACAGCTCGCGGCCACTCTGCCGGGCTACCTGCGACACGCCGGGCTCCGACGGGCGCGCCTCCTTCCCTCCGCGCAGCGCGCGCGCGCCCGCGCCAGAGCGCGCGCGAGCGCGTGGACAGAGACGAGAGGGGCAGGTCAGAGCCCTCGAGTTCCGCACCGTTTGCGTCACCTTCAGAGGGGAGCACTTCGTCTGCTTTGGCCTCGCGTGCGACGACGCTGGCGCGCGAAGCTTTTTATTAAAGGCACAGACCCCGACACAGCGGCGCGCGCATGCCCGCGCGCACACAGCGATTCCCTTATGGCTGTGGATTCAGACGCAGGCTGCATTTCTGACAAGAGTTGGAAGACATCTGTGAGTAGTTGTAAAGTGCTGATGCATGCAGTGAAATATAAACATATGGCAACAACGCGTACACATACCCCCCCCCCCCCCCCCCCCCCCCCCCACGCTCGCCCCCTCTCACTTCCTGATACGCTGCTCCTTTTCTATCCTCGCACCTTCTTTTATTTAATTCCTCTTATCGTCTCCTCTCCATTCTCTGCACCTGCTCATTATCTCCCCTTATTACCCCCCCCCCCCCCCCACGGTCTTCTCATCTCCTGACCTGCTCCGCCCCCCACAGTGTCGGCGTCCGGACGGAGATGGGTGCTCGTCAAACACTTCTATAGAGCTCGGGCAGCGACTTTCTCATCTCGCCTACTAACTACTCTTTCTCTTTATTCCGCGTTACCCATTCCCCCCCCTCGTCTGAGTTAAGTTTAGCAGATGCACCTGATGGCAGCATCATCCTGAAGCACCTGTCAGCTGTCTGCCTTCATCACGGCTCCTCCGCTGCCACGGGGGCCACCGGGAAGTAAACCTGGAGACAGCCACCACCATCAACAGCTGCATCTTATTATTTTAAACACCGGTGCCAGTCAGTTTCCACCGGAGATGCGAGCGCCTATTTATTTTTTCGCATTCGCGCTGCCTCCTCGTCGCTCTCGTTGCTCCTCAGGATTCCGAGGCTCAGCTGTTTAATGTGAGCAATTATAATTGAGCGGGGAGGGAGCGAGGTTGAAGACGGGGAGGCAGGGAGTTTATCCAGGCGGTGACGGAGGAGAGAGGAGCTCGTCAAAGTGCTTCTGGCAGGTGTGGATTACGCTTTTGACTGACTGCTCCTGTAAATTAGCTCCGTGTCTTGTCTAACAGGCCGCTGGGTCACTGAGGTAACGCTTTGTTATACGAGGTGGAGATTTCCCATAGTGTCTGCGGTTCAGCCGCTGCCTCTCGACGTCACAGACAAACACAAAGCATCGAAACGCTGTTTAATGTCGTCCGTAAAATGCATCAAACAGACGTACTGTAGAATTGGCTGCGTTTCCCTCCAGCTCGTCTCAAACCATGGCGGTTGGATTAAAATGGGGCCTTCTTTGTGGATAAACAGCTCCTACATGACCTCCAGGGCTTTGGGGTCATCGTCCAGATAGAACCCGAGCATGGGATGGTCGCTGAGTTTGTTTACTGTATCAACTGCTTACAATAACCTGAGCACTCTGATAATAATAATAAGACTCCAATGAGCTACGCTGAGGTAAACGCCAGCTGTAATAATGATGAAGAAACATTCATGGGAGGTCCTGGTTCAAACAATAGCAATCGCAGGTCCAGGTCATCCGTCACAATCAGCGTATCGCACCCCGGCCCCGGAGTAAACAGGAGCTACAGCGAGCGCGGACGCAGCGTGGTGAACTATTACTCAGCCGCCATTAGCGATCGAAGCGCCGGCCTCTGCGCGCGCTTCATAATGAGTGCGTCTCATAAATCCTCCCTAAACGATGCCTCCTTAAATGATTCCCAGCGCTCGGACTGTCTGCTCGGCGGAGGGCGCTCATGGATCAAGGCGCGACGCGGGAACCCGGGCTGAGGTGGCGACGAGGTCCGGCCCCAGATCATCACCCCCACCACCCCACCACCACGCCCCCCGGCCCTCTACAAGCCTAATGGAAAGCAAACAGACAGACAATTTCTTTCAATTAGCCCTAAATGGCCGGCCCAATAAATTTTACTTTGTTCCTCAAGACGTAAGGGCCCTGTTGCACGTCTGGCTGAAAATGAAGACTAATGGGGTGTTGTGGAGCTGCTGAGTGCTTGGTTTCGCGGCCGCCGCCGCCCGCCGTCCCCCGCTTCCTCCCCGAGCTAACTGGAATCAGTGCTGACCAGGCACAACACAAATGTTTAAAACATTTATGCACGACTTGGGTTCATTTTCTGTTTTAAGCATTATTCCTGCGTGCTTATGCGAAGCTATTCATCACGGCTTGACAACAGCGGTGAACGCCGCCATCGCTCAGCTCCGTGCGCGGCTGCAGCGATGACCCACGGAGTGAGACTCCGCCACTCGGCTTCCTGCCCAGTTAATAGCTTTTCTCTTAAATATACAGCGTGTTTCATGATTCAGAACTCCCCGGTGAGTAGTTCAATATTTTTAAGAGCTCTGTTTTTCTAAGTCGCTCCTAAAGATTTCTTGACCTAGCGGTAGAATTCTTCATTTGCATGAAGGGGCATAAAGGTTTTCTAAAAATTGACTCTGCTTTAAATAATAACTCTGTCTCGTGTGTTGATCCACAAAATTACCAGGAATTCTGAAGTGGTTTGTAATGAACAAAGCCTTATTTGAATGCCAATTATTTCTATGACGAGTTTTGTAGCCCTCACGTTTATTGTGATGTCATGAGACTAACAGCTGGAGAGCTTGAAAAAGTCATGGTTTATATTTGATTTGCTGCGTTTGAGCCGTAAACCATATGGTGAGTGAGTGCTGCTCCTTGGTGACCGTCCGTAAGGATGCTCTCTCTTACCCTCGTTTATCTGGCTTCAAACGAGTACAAATTAAGTTTGCGGCAAGTCTTTCAATTGAGAGAACTGCAATCCCCACAGTTCCAGTATCTGCTCTGCTCCTCTGCTGGTTTAGAGGCGAGTCCCTGGTTCGGCCCAGGCGAAGTCCAAGCTACTGTACTTCAGTGACGTCAGCTTGGGCCTGAGAAATCCTGTGGCCAAAGCCCGTCGAAGGGGAAGAAACAAACAAGAAATATTAACTACAGGTGAACAGGGGGCAAGAATGCATCGATTTTACAATCCAGGACTCAATCAAAGAGAATTATGGATTGTAATACTCCTGTGATTTGCCTGTGCTGATCATTAAACTTCCACACAGTGCGTTTCCCCGCTGGCGACGAAGGCGGAGGATTTTCCGGGGCAGGTTAAATACAGTTTAATACTTGAGGGGTGATGAAAATAGAGGTAGGTGAGCTGAGAAGAGAGGAGGAGGAAGTTGGATCCCGTGCAGAGGAAGACAGGAAGAGGAACGGGAAGCTTAAGCAGCTATAAAGGAAGGTGGGAAGAACAAGAGGCAGCGAGACGCAGCTCCAGAAGATAAACTATGCATCAAAGTGTAGCGTTTACTGAAAAAACATTTTTATGTGCGCTTCGAGGGCACGAAAACAAGAGCCCCCACGTTCAAACAAATCAATAGAGCCCTGCAGTAGCCAAGGCGTTCGGCTCCTCTCTTCCCTTCTCCGAGATTCCCAATCAGATCTTGTGGCTCCCTGCAGGCTTTTATGCCAGCCACAAATGGTGCGAGTGCCAGACTGACAAACACGCAATCACTCAGAGCGGCGAAGGGGAGGAGGGGGGGTTAAAAACACAGCCTCCCATCACAAAGGCCCTTTTAATAAGCCCATGAAAAACAGCAAGTAATCCTTTGTAATGATTTCATTAAATGCCCTCATCACACCTGGAGATAATTCCATTATGATTGTGGCAATAAAATGAGGTTTCTATCAAGACCTGCAGACATGAGGAGGAAAAGCTATTATTCCTCTCATATTCAGATATGCCATTGCCTCTAATATTATGATATTAGGCCATTTGGCGGAATTTATGAGACCCAAGTCAATCCATAAGGCTGGTGGAGGGCTCCTCCGCGCGCTTTGCGCTCAGACGCGAGCGCGGCCCTATTTTACGGCGGCGACGGAACCGCAGCGCGTGCCGAGGCCTCGTACGGCACGTTAAATAAAAGTTTTCCCCTCGGTTTCGGGGCCGAACGCGCTGGATGCCGAGTTGGCAGTTCAGCTTTGCTCGTTCCACACCTGAAGCGAGTGCTAAACACACGCTGGTGCATTTATTTTTACAGGTGCTGCGTTTGTTTGCTAATGCAGTGTAAAACCCTTCCTGTCTGCGATCACCTCCATTCACACGTCACGATAATAATACCAAAGTGAGATCATCGCTATTCATTTCTCACCACCAGAATGTTTTTTTTTTCCAATGTTCACTCGACTTCCAGCTGTTCGTCGGTTGTGACCTGTTCATATCATCTGTTGTGTGTTTTGAGGGGTTGTTATTTTGCCTAGAGCAGCGTTTCAAGTTGATCAAGTACAAAAGGCAATTCAACTGTTATCCCTGTAAAAACCAATTACAAAAACCAATGTATTGGTTATTTTTGCGTCTCCGTTTCGCAGCTTTTAGATGATGATGTTTGACTCGCCTGCTTGTTTTCCTTTCTCCGCTCTTCTCGCCAAATGCTCCCAGCTCTTCTGCCTTCGAGGCCTGAATCCAGACCTCTGACCTCGGCAAAGACTTCACAGCCAAAAGCATTTGAATGAAGCGGGGCGCTAGAGCAAAAGAGCCTTCATTTTTAATCGACTCCAGGCTCCTGCTGGTTTTCAGCATTATTTGCATTCATGAAGGCAGAATCTTCTCATCATAAAAGCCGGCCTCAGCGAGCGCGTGCCCCACGCTGTTTGAACTGGTGGAGAAAGATCTGACACGTGGGCAGAGAGTCTGAGGCGTGAGACCAGGTCAATGTGCTGCAGGTACTGTAGGTTTACTGCTGTGAGGGTTTCTAAGCCCAAAAAACGAAAAACTGTGTTAAATACCTCTAAGCAGTTGAGTAATAGTTACTCGCTCTTGTGCAGCTTTAAATGAATCCATCATCATCAATTTTCACAGCAATTGGACGAGACAAGCAAAAAATCCCGTCCCATTTTCTGCCAAAGTCAAAAAGTCCAGTCTACCTACAAAACATTAGAAGAGAAAAATATGAAGAATCGTTTTATTACAAAGTTCACCCAAACAGGACGTCAGAACCCGCCAGGGTTCTGTCAGGCGGCAGCGAGCGGGTGCAGCCCGGGGGTCCGACAGCAGTCGCATCGCTGCTCCTAAAACGCAGCACGGCGGAGGAAGTGTGACAACGGAGACGTGTGTGCTGTGCGGAGGACGCGGGGGCGGCGTGGGGTTGTTGGCATTCGTGTCACGGCCCTCTTGAAAAATGCATCAAGGCAATTGCAGAAGTCGTGGGACCCGCGTTGGACACGCGTCGCCGTGACCGCCATCCAAACCTCGGCGGCGAGGACGGAGGAGCGCTGCGGTTCTGTAGCGTCCTGGAGTGCACGTGCGCGTGCGCGTGCGCGTTTTGATGTAAAATGCATGCGGACGCGCGGCCGTGGGCACAATCACGCCGCCGCCGCCTGCTTTTTTTCTTCGAGCCTCTGGAGAAAGTTGGAAACAGCTTGTGTTGTTTTCCATGCGTACATTCACACATGGCTATTAACGGCGATGCCTTCTGCTTTACGAACGACTATCTTTCCCACCTTCTGCTTGGAGAAATTGCAAATAACGACGGCCACCGTCGAGCTGTGACTTTCTTACGCTGGGCTCCGCGTGCGCAGGAAGTGGAATCTGATCACTCCCCACAGATGTTGTCCTCTCCACGCGTCTCCGCTTTGCAGACCTCGGCAAAGAAAAACAACTTGGCTCCTGTTGCTGGTAACTTGGTGGGCACAAACAGCAGGCTCTGGGTGTCTAGGACCAAGCCTGTGGGTTAATGAGGCCGGGAAGCTGACAGGTGCCTCCATCGGGGAAGCATGGGGGTGGACGTGATGGCTGGGGCCTGCCCTGGCAGAGGCCTCCATCCTCACGCACGGCGCTGCCTGTGGGTGAGCGGGCGACAGGTCCATTTAGCTGTGGAGAAGCCGCTGGTCGACCGGGCAGCGTTCTGGCTGTAACAGCAGTGAACTGGAGAGAGGGGAGTGTACACGGAGAGCATCTGACTCAGTAATAAAGGCCCCGAAATGAATTGAGCCAAGGACGTGCTTCACATGCGCCTGGAACACTGTTTGTGACGATTGGGTCATCAAGCTGGTGTGAAACAAGCCGGTCCTGAGCTCAGAAA
The DNA here is from genome assembly GCF_900634795.4 of Betta splendens. Classification (NCBI taxonomy): domain Eukaryota; kingdom Metazoa; phylum Chordata; class Actinopteri; order Anabantiformes; family Osphronemidae; genus Betta; species Betta splendens. The sequence goes on along the minus strand of NC_040885.2, from coordinate 14,560,250 downwards.
TGGACTTTTAAGAAGCGCTGCAAGAGAGAAGAAGCCATAAAACACTAAACACTTTTTTTATCCAAGACTCAAATTCATTTGTGGAATAAACATTTGTGACGTGAAAAACCAAAGCCATTAGGATATTAACATCCAGGTTCTTGTATGAGCCGGGACTTCAAGGTTCTGGCACCGCTGGTTCCTCGGTCCACCTTAGTCTCTCACGATCAGAGCCTCGCACACACATTTTCTCTGAATGCTGCACAGCCGACGCTTATGACTAACGCACAAGCGCCTGTAAAACCACCGGAGAATTTCACACTGCTATTATTATTATCATGTTGCTGTTGTTATACGTACAGTAAATCAAACAAAGTGGGGCTGGAGGACGTTTCCCTGCATCCAGCAGCAGCAGCAGGTTGGAATGGGCACGCAGCTATCAGGCGCAGTTGAAGGTTAACAACTCCATACTGAACATGAATAAAACATGAAAAGCAAAACAAACTATGTTGATTTCGGGTGACGTGTTTGAGGAAACGAACTGCGCTCGGTGACGCTATCGGATGCAAACGGCACCGAGCGGCGTGTCCTCCGGGCCCGACGGGCCGCGAGGCACAGGTAGCAGACGTTTGAGCCAGAGCAGCGTGTCCTGCCCGGTCTGACCCGGCAGGAGGCCGTTCACAAGTAAACGCTGCTAAAGCGGAGGCTAAAAATAAAAGGCACCGTTCAGTAGGTGACTCTTCAAGACAGAAAACAGGATTATAACAGATGCAGCATGAAGTCGGCCCCGCGTCCAATACCGGCGCTGGAAACACAGTTCACAATTCAAAACACACACAGACACAGCCGTCGTCTGTGTTGGTGATGGGCCGTAACCACGGTAACGCGCTCATGTATTATTGGGATGCTATTCTGCCAGGATCATATGTTGGGGTCAGCACTTATTTGTGCGTGGATGCCGGCTGAGTTTGGATAAGGCTTCTGTACTCGACGGATGTGTTAGACTAGTGTCGCTGAGGGGACTCGCAGCTGCTCACGCCTCTCCAGGGAGAGAAAGAAAACTTGTTGAAAATTTATAGGACTTCTGAATGTGTGTGTTGGGTCATGGGATGGATTTCTGGCCTACAGCAGGTTTCATGACCTCAATGCAGTGAGGTGTATATATATATATATATAGACAAGTGTGTGTGTGTGTGTACAATGTGTGAAAATAATAATACATAACACATAACACAACAATGTGTGAAATAATAATACATATAAAATGTATGTACAGTATAAAATAATACAACAAAAAGAGAAAAAGACCTTGAAACATAAAAAAAAACAACATTTGAAATGAATTTAATATATATAAAAGCGACATGGATGTTGTCAGAAATCACATGTGTGCAAGTTCTGGGGTTGTTTGCTCGGGGGTGGGAGCAAACTCTGGGTCGGACCCGAAAATCTGATTACAGCCACTCTTCCTCTTAGCTACAGCACCAGTGGGAAACAGATTTGGATATTGCATTCGGTCTCTCCTTTTAAACGCGCTGCTCACAATCCGTTAGGGGGAAACAATGGAGGAGGCCGACAGGGGAGGGGTGGGGTGGGGGGGTCATATTGACTTTTGCTCTTGCCTCTTTCATCTTAATGCATCTCATTTCTCCCCCATCCTCCTTGTTGAGCACCTTTCCTTCCCCATCAACCCTCATCAATCTCTCTATCCTTGCTGGGTGAACGATTGCTCCCATTATTTTGCCGTGTGGTTTCCAGAAATAGCATTTTCTCCACTGACAAACGTCGGGTGGAACAACTGACGGCGACTCAAACGGCTGCAGGACGAAGGCGCTCCGGCATGAATCATCCCCGGATATCGGATAACTTTGATACAGTAAACACAAGTTAGAAGTCAAGGGATCTGGTGCACACTCCAAGTAATGCAGCATGTGCAAAACCAGCTTTGACACATGTATGATGGATTTCTTAGGCTCCTTTTATGGTGAAATATTCATTTAACAATAAGCTAAAAGGCTTTAAATTTACAGTGCTCCATCCTGTAGTGTAACACGGTTTCTTTAAAATGAACAATCATAAGGATTAAATGCAGATTATTTGCGATGAATAATCAATGTGATTCAGAGACATTTATATTTTCACAGCCGTCTCAGAAATCCTAATTCTAGTGAAGGATAATTGGAACATCGTGGACATTTGCACCAAATGCCATGAAAATACAACCAATATTTGGTTTTGTTCTTCACAAATGATCTCAGCGTAATGAAAGAAATGCCTTAATGACTTTTTTTTTTACTAAATAATCAAGTTTCGTGACCTCGCTGAAATGAGGTGTGCGATAAAATACCAGCCTAATAACGGGGAAGTGTGGGATTCCTCCCCCTCAGACCAGAAATGCCATGAGAGGAAGCTGCTGAGAGTCGGACCCGACTGACGGACCTCCACTGCCGCGCGGCTAAAGAGCGTCTCATCCACTTAAGCCTGATGAATGGAGGAAACACAAGCGGTACCTTAAGTAAGGACAGTAATGACCTGTGCATTTCGCCGAGCTTTGCATTCTGCTGTTAATTACATCAGCTTGCAAAGTGCTGTTAAGGAATCGGACACTGCAGACACTGCATCACTGGCTGATCAATCGCCATCATCATGTCTGGGACAAAGGTCTCGACCCGAGGGACGCGTCGGACGACGCACGTCGAGACGTGGAAACGGCGGCTTGTTGTTGCACAGTAACACAAAAGCAACCGCACACGGCACAATGGCTGCACTGTGGCTGCGAGGTCTGAACAAGAAGCCATTACAGGAGCGGCTCCCGGCGCGGCTGCGCCTCAGAGGACATGTTTGCGTGTTCGTGTCAGAATGAAATACATAAAAAAATCCAGTGCGGACTGTTGTTGTGTAACACTTTAGGACACTGAGCTCCAAATGACCCTCTGTGGAAACATACAACGTCCTCAACAGATGTGATTATGAGGATTAGGACGGCCTCTCCCCCTCTCTCTCCACTTCTCCCTGTCCCCCCTGACCCTCTCATTTATCCACGGGAGGGGAGGGAGGGAGGGGAGAGATTGGCAACAAGTTTGGCCGCACCAGCCAACACAGTGCAGTTGAGCTAACAAACGGCTCTTTCTAGAAATCTGCAGAGGGGAATTGACTCGAAGTGGATTCGTTCATCACAGTGTAGCGGTCACTTTTCTCCTCTCGGGGTTTTGTGTTATTTTTGGGAGGGAGGGTTTGGTTTTGGAGGACAAATACTGTAAAGATGATTAGGACCATGTTTCAGCATGCGAAGAAGCATCCAGGGGTAGGTCCCATCGTCTTCATCTGTTTTTTAATGTCTAATCTCTAACAACACGCTTTATGTTCCAAATTTTGATTTATAAAAGCTCGATTGACTGTAGATTAAAGGTTTAACCAGGATTTTGGGGGTTTTAAGCTTGTATGTCATAAAAGCGACATTCGCTGTGTAATCACACTGGATTCTTTGTCAAAATGTACCACACATGTCCAGTAATGATGTTCAGGAAGTGTAGTGCACAAGCACAGGAACAGGTCAACTCCGAGCGATGATAAAACGAACTATTAAAAGTAAAGCGACACATTTTCCGGCCACATCCTAAAAATCGCTGACTAAGCTGTTGGGGGATGTGGTGTGGAAGTGAGAGCGTGGACGTTGGAGCCTGGAAGGCAAAGGATTGTTATTCCCATCGTGACTGACCTGTTTAAAGCCAACAGCGTGGACGCTTTAACGCTTCCACCAGGAAGTGAAAGAAGAAAGGCGGCGCAGCCACTGTTGTCGTCTGTTGCCTCAGAGCTGCCGTGTGATGAGGGTGACCCACATTCGTGGATTGACGGGGGTTTGGCTTTGCTCCAGAACAGTAATAGGGGCGCCGACCACAGCGAAGCCCAGTGAATGTAAAACACTATTGTATGCGCGACGTGAGGCTTTGAGCCCAGCTCATTTGTTGAACGCACACGTGTGAGTCAAGACGCCAGGATTAGGCCTTCCTTCGGCAAAGCGGGTCCGCGTGACCCCAACGCGAGGGAGCCGGGTCGCTCCGAGGTCCGCTGCGCTGATGGAAGCGGCTGGTTCCCCGTGCCGGCGCTGACCCGCTTTGCGTGTCCTCAGTCTGAACAGCGGAGGGAGCGCGCGTGTGGGCGGAAACGAAGAGGTCAAAGCAGAGAAGAGACGGGTCCAGTCTGAGCTGATGGATGCATTATAATCTGTGACACTTTGGAGGCCAATAAGTGTCTGTTGGTTTATGGTTGGACATTGTGAAAAATGTCATTTTTAGGAAATGGTGTAATATTTGGTATTTATTAGAAACAATTTTTTGGCAGAGCAAACGCACAGAATAATTAATAGTTGCAGCTCTGCTCCTAATCTTTACAATGCATTTGCTCAGCGACCAGACATCTGAAGCAGAGAGTTCAGAGTCGGAGTTGTTAAGTATATACTTAGAGCTTTTGAGTGCAGCGGGAGGAGGGGGGGGGGGGGGTTGTTGTCTCAATCGCAACTTCGAGGCGGCGAATATCAAAGTTTTATCAGCAGACATTCTCCTAATCGGCAACAAGGCGAGTGGCAACGCAATCAGACAGAAGACAGATGTGTGGTTACAGCCGAGCAGCGACGTCCTTCAGTTCAACCTGATCAAACTGTCATCTCGCCGCAGCTCCGCTAGATCTGCGTGGGCCGAGAACAGCTGCTCGCCAGCGGTTTTACTTCGTCGGTGTCGACTCTGTGACGAGTCGGCGGCGTCGATGAGTGGAGGGCTCGTTTGCGTGCGTGAGAGATGCTGTCGCTCAGCGCGTGTGTGTGTGTGTGTGTGTGTGTGTGTGTGTGTGTGTGTGTGTGTGTGTGTGGGGGGGGGGGGGGCGTCCTTGTCTGTTCAACCCGCGCTGACAGTGAGCAGCCTCACACACGGCCGGGGCCTCATGCATATGGAGCAGGGCAGCGTGTGGGGGGGGGGGGGGGGGGTGCAGGAATAACAACTAGCCCGGACATGTTGGTTTATATGCACTCGCTGCTGAACTCCTCTCTCCTCCTCCTCCTCTCAGTTAATCCCTCTGTTCCTCTTCGTCGCCGCGGGGACCATGGGGGCCTCGCTCTACCTGATCCGTCTGGCGAGAGGGCCTCATGTCGCGTAAGTCCTCCGAATGGTCTGTAATCTTTGGTGTAATAGTGAGTCGTGACAGCGTGAGATAATCCCAACTCTCTGGTGACTCAGGCTTTATTCTGCCTGTTTCTGAACCCCAGTTTATTCTGTAGTCCAATTCAGTCCAAATGGCAGCAACTCTGCTATTATTCTCCTTTGGATTAAGTTCGTAATAAGTGCAGGAGTTATAACACAGTGTCTAACTGTATATTATAACATGGTTCTAACTTTAAAGCGGTCCCTAAAAAAAGTGACCATTGAGTGCAGATCAGTGATACAAACACTGAAAGTAAAATCTAATTAAATTTAATGAGCGCTTATTAAAACAAAGATTGGGGTTTAATAACAGACACTAGATTCACATCAGACAAAATGCATCCGGAGATAAACGCTCGTCTCCATGCATCCACTGTATACCAGTATCAAAATAATTGCTTTTTAATAGCCGCATATGCTGAACTAATTTTTTACACAAACACAGATGTTTGTGTTAACTTGTCGCATGTGGGAAGCTGCACGAGCCGGCGATGAACCCGACGACTGCTCAGGCTCCGTCTGAGGGACGGCCCCGGGGCCCGACCTCATCACCGGCTGGTGATGGTGATGGTGTGTGTGTGTGTGTGTGCTGCCACGTCTCTCTCTCTCTCTCTCTCTCTCTCTCTCTCTGTCGCTGTTTGTGCTTTCAGGGGGATGAGGGGGGACGGACGGCACCGAGCCTTGTGAGATCCAGACTTTGCTTAATGAACAAGGCAGCGCTGCCAAGTCATTGGGCTGAGTTCACCTCATCTCATAATCACTCGTCTCTTTTTCCAACTTTTGCCTCGAACGCGGCATCTGCATCCGTCTCCGTTTGCCCGTCCTTCTGTTGCCTCTCTCTCTCTCTCTCTCTCTCTCTCTCTCTCTAATGTCTCCTGTCTGCTCTCTCCCCTCGCTCCCCTGCTCCATCGCAGCCTCTGGGACAAGAAGAACAACCCGGAACCCTGGAACAGGCTCGACCCAACCTACCAGTACAAGGTGGCCGCTCCCAACACACACGCACACACACGCACGCCATCACTGCCTCCGTCCTCAACGCGTCTGCCAGAGAGCTAATCTAGACAAGATCACACATTCATCATCAGATTTGATCCCCACTGAAATAGATTTGGACAAACCAGCACTGGCAGAACCATGTCAGATGAGAGTGGCTGCTTCTTGGCTTCCTCCACGTCCTTTCCAACAAAGGAAAACAAAGTGTCTTTCAAAACAAATGAAGGCAGATGGAGCCGGGAGCTTTTAGCGCTGGGTAATAATACGCCTTACCTCCTGAACAAGGCCAGAGCCCCAGACAAACTAATGAAAATATTAATGCTGCTGACCCAAAAAAGAGCAGAAAAACAAGGCAGTGACAGGCCCCAGAAGAGCAGATCTGGATGATGTGTTTTCCACAGAAAGAGACTTTTCTAAGGATTTCAGGGCTGTGTTGGCTGCCACTGAAATGAAAGCGGCTGCAGACAAAAGGTCAGGACACAGCATGTTTAATTCTCCATCGCGAGGCAAAGGTCTCGCATCGAAATTCTACTGTAGTCCAAACAATGATCGTAATGAGGGAGGGGGGGGTGAGAGCGGGGAGGCGAGAAGAAAGAGAGGTGAAGGTTTTAATGACGGAACAATCAAGGAAAAATACACGGGGAGTAAATAATCCCCGTTAGTGCAGAAATGTGTGCCGTGGTGTTAAAGTCTTTGTTATTACTGGTGAAGTTTACGTATTGAAATGCGTTCCCCCGGCTTCTTTCAGCTTGTGGCCATCAGCACAGACTACAAGAAGCTGAAGAAGGAAGGGCCTGACTTCTGAAGGTGCTCCAGGGCCCGAGTTCGGCAGGAGCTCCCTAACTGTAACCATTCCAACAACAAGTATTAAAGATTACTGCATGCTCGTACCCCGTTTAGTTTTTATCCTCTCCTTTATGTTGGCATTAATCACAGCAATATGGATTTAAGTGCAAGCAGCTGCGATGAATCAAGTTTGTAAAACGAAAAATGGAAGGACAAAGAATCTTAAAATTAAGGCTGTAGAAACTCTCAGGTCAAAGGTCACCAAGTTCATATTTGAATAAAACTTTAGTGAATCCAAAGGCCTCCAGCGTGAGTGTGAAAAGCTAAGGTTTCTTGTTGCTCCTGTTAATAAACACAAACACTCCTCCTACTTTCACTGTCATAAGGGAAAAAAAGGTTTTTACTGAGCTCGTCACCAGCCCAGCACCGCTAGGACAAGTCACGCATGCACACACGCTGAGACACCAAGACACAGATGAAGGCGACCGAAATAGAAATCAATCACGACAGACGAACGCTCGCGAGGGTCACGGAGCTCTTTTCAGTCGCACAAAGATGCCGTCCGAGACAAATCAGTCAAATGTTTGATCACCGGTTGTCTGCAAAGACCAAAACATTATTTTCACTTATGTTTGTGTGGAGCCACAGAATGAGACTCCAAGTCAGTGGTTTCTCCTAATATGACTCCCGCTGGCATAATTCTCCCATGATGGAGTCCACCGGGTGATGAATGTTTGTGTCTGCGTACCTACACTATGTGCATTAGTGCGTCTCATATGTGCTCGCATTCGGTATCATTAGACATCAGACAACATAAAATGCTGCACTAATGCTGCACAAACGGACTCAGTGTGGGACCTCTGGGTTCTCCTAATACGTTCCTTAATAGACAATCTGTGTTCCCGATCGCACATGAGCCCATTTGTGTGTGTTTGTGTGTGTTCCTTTTAAATCCTGCAGGAGTGCAGCGATCAGCCCAGTGGGTCTAGTGTGTTGCAAGGTGGGGACTTTGTGTTCATCTGTGGATGCACAAAACCTGCTGACAGGTAATCAGCTGGGCCAAAGCATCACACCGGGGCATCATCACAAGGTCACACACGCACACGTGTGCGTGCACATAAGAGGGACAGTTATTATCCAACCGGAGGTCGGTGCGATGGCATGGCCTCAGCATATTAGTCGGTCTAAATGTGATGCACACTAGCTGATCACTACACTATCAAGATGAAAGCTCATGGGAAAGTGTGAATTACAGTACTTTTTATGGTTATTACACTCCCACAAATTTCAGTTTAAATGTGAATATTTCAAATCTGAATACATTGACGAGTTTCCCCATTTTGATTTCTGTATTTAATACCAACCGTAAAAAAAACAGCCTATAGAGCGTTTCTTCCTTCATATGGCTTCAACTGTTAGCAACTGTGTCAACAAACCACTGAAAACAGCAAACATCGAGACGGAGAATCCGAATCAGGCCTCGGCAGGCGCTGGAGTGTGGCAGTGTGTGATTAAGATCTCCGTTTTACAAACACAGGTTGCGTTTGTCATTTTTTTACAGTACCTCAGAAGCCGTCGCACACTCTCCCGGAGTAATTGTCACCAAGCGGCAGAGGGAGAGAGCATCTCCTCCTCGATTACGTCCTCGCGGATGAGAGGAAGTAGGTATTTTTAGACGAGGATTAATTTTAATGGGCGAGATAAGAAGCGAGTCGTGGGCGAAGGAAGGACGAGTAAATACGTAAATAGGACATGGTAAAAAACAGGAGGCGGCGATGGCGGTGTCAGGGTGGTGTGGCTGCCGTTCAGAAGCCCTGGGCAGATCCACCGATTCGGTGGAGATAGTGAGGACTTTCATCCTTTAATGTTTTGATGCTCATAACGAGCAAAGCCATGTTTGGTTGGCTTAACCTTCCACAGGGAAGAGGGTCGGGGAGATGGGTCAAATCAAATGCATTAATACGGTTTTATTCTATTAAGATTTATAAAATAAATGTAATTTAAAGCTTTAAACAATAGAAAAAAAGCCGTTCTGTTGGTGTAGATCTGACTGTGTGCAATTCTGGCAAACGTAGCCGCCAAAGTAAAAGCAGCATTTACATGTCTGTTTAAGGAATTTAAAAACCAAATGAATTCATCCATTTATAATTTTAAAGTCAATATATGAGCTGACGGGGAGTTTTCCGAACCAACCACAACCTACTAAAAATGTGACAATATAAAAGACCACCTCCTGCCGCATCCTATAAGAATCACCGACTATGACAGCGACGTGTTTACAATGCAGCATGAGAATAGCTGGTGCCGTGTGAAGCGCAGGACAAAGGATTGTGCAGCATTGGCAAGTCGTCCTGGCTTCAGGAGCGAGGAGAGCTTCCACTGGGCTGGAGGAGGTGAGATGAAGAAAAAAAAAACATTTCTGTTACCGGCTCCCTGTTGCAGGTTCACTGCAGGTGGGAAAATGTTAAGGTACGGGTAAAAAATCTGAATGTGCACTAGATACTGTATATACATCACATAGCACACACTGCTATCCTGCAGCATAATGCATTCTCTATTACCACACATCAGCCCAATTATCACTTCATTCACCATCTTATGCTCATTGTATGGGATTTAGCGTCTTCACAGCTGATACAGTGTCACAAACGATTGTGGTTCCAGGCTTTAGCAGCAGCAGCAGGTGCAGGAGCATGAAAGGATTAGCAGCGGGATTAGGATTATTGCACAAACAGTCGACTCCCGGACACACTGAAGTGACGCCTCTGACGCTACGAGGAGCCCTCGTGTTTCATTACGGGGTAATTACAGCGCATTAGTGTGGCTTGCATGTCTAAATATGACTTGGAACGCCGCTACAACCGCTCTATATTTAGAGCTTTTACTATCGCGTCAACTTTAAGGTTTAATTAGCGCAGGCATCAGGTGACAGAGGTTCATTCATGCATCCTGCATGCACGCGCGACACGGCGACTGACACGCTCCTAATTAATCGCTGGCATTGTCATTTATCCCTCTCCTCATTAAACAGACACGATTCATTGTCAGATCAGCAGCCAGGGGAGCTGAATTTGATCATCTCTTTCTAGACACTGTGTGTGCTTGTGCTACAGCAGAGGGCAGATCACAGACATTTTAGGGCTTTGATATATGACCAACATTATGAGGAGATGTACCAGATGGGTAATACCCAATACAATTAGGACAGTTACAGCTGAAGAGCACTTTTTCAGGGCACATTTTCTTGCTTGCGGTCCTATTCATTTTACAGTCAGCTCTGCTGCTAAAAGATATGGCTTATGTGTGTTGCTTCATAAGAAAGCAACAATTGTGGTACCTCCGTCGAACAGTAAGGAGAAGGCTCCATTGTGTTAATGACCAAACAAAAAAATTACTATTAATCATAATCAGCTAAATATTTAGACGCGATGGTAAAGTAATTAGAAATGCTACAGTTCCCTGAAGCCAGTTGAGGTCATCTTTGTCTAAATTTAATAAATCCATAGGCTGGCACCCCACAGAGTTGACGTTTGGCGCCATCTAGGTTCTGATCTTGTAAATCAGCAGCCCATCAACACATCAGAGACTGATGCAGAACCACATGCAGGAGTGCCCACACGCGTGCCAGCGCAAATCCGCCATCAAAGTGCTGAGTCAGCTGTAAAGAAGCACTGCTGCAAACACTAGGCATCAGGATGCATGCAGCTACTGTACACACCAGCACCGTGCAGCATGTCTTCAAGAGACCAGTCCACCTGCTTTACTACTACTGGACTAGACAATCAAAGGATTAAGTTTAATGAATTAGTGTTCTGTCATTCAACTTTATTCAACTGTTTATGTCAAAGGCGGATCATGTATGTGGGGCTACTGCAGAATAAAGACAATAGAGATTAGACAATAATAAAATTAGATAAAAGACATTAAATTACATAAACACATTGCTGTCGGTGCTAATATTAAGGGGAATGGTTCCCACCTGTCTGAAATAACAGCAACATGCAAAGACATTGCAGCACATTAAAACTGTACTGAAGCAGAAAACTGAATAACAGGCTCAGGCTGCAGTTACCAGGCATTAAACCACAGGAAACCATCTGAGCAAACAAGAATTTCTAAATCAATACTGAGACAGAGTTGCAGCACACGGCCTCGTTAAGGCCACTGGGATTGAAACACACAGAACGGACACAAGTCAGCAAAGGAAGCCGTCTCTTGGCCTGGTGGAGAAACATGGCAGAAGGCAAGCCAAGGGCAGGCTGTAGCGCTTCAATGGCCCACCGCATCAGGAAGGGTGCAAGGATTTGATATGCAGCCAGTGGAGTCGGTCATGTGACCAAACAGCTGGTTCTGACACGACATTCTGTGGGGTCTGCAGAACTGCAGCATCACAAGCAGACCATGGTGAAGCAGAAACAGGAGGTAGGTTTGCAATACTGAATTTTATTGGGACCTGCTAATAAAAATGTTCTGTAAAGAAAAGTTACTTCAGTCTGTACAAATGATGGCAGGCAGCATATCTCATGATCGACAGTAGATCCGTTAACACTGTAGTAACAAAGTTAATGGTAATGGTTCCATCTTGGCAAAGTCTACAGGCTGAAAGATTTGTGATGTGTAGAATTCATTTGATTTGGTTCATTTTAGAAGCAGTGTTTTGCAACCACACCATTACACAAACAGATCTCGCATCCTCACAGTCATCGTGATAATGACAACGACGTCAATCTGTGAAGCAGGCAGGCAGCAAAATAGCGTTTAGTCAGATCAAACTCCTTCACAGTTTGGATCATTGAATTATGTGCTGACATAAAAACACCAATAATCTTCTATTTAATAATTGAGCTGGTAATACAAACTTTGAGTAATAAGCAGTGTGATGGCTGCTGCATATTAAATATTTAATGCAAGTAGTTACTTTTTTCAATTCTGAACAATATTTCTGATATAAGGCTACTTTGTTATTTATTGCTCTTTAGAAACTTGATTGTAAATCAATATTTTTCCAGTACGCCTATGGTTTGATAGAAGGGGTAAACATGGAAAAAGCAGCATCACAAGAAAATATAACCCTCAGATTTTGCCTCAAGAGTTCAACAGAGTATCTCATTCAAATACACAGTCACACTGAATTGGTCTATAAAATCAGGGTTTTGTTTTCACCCCAAGTAAAGTTGTAGTGTTGCTCTTCAGACTGATGTAGTCCATTGTCTGTATAATCACTTTGATCTGGAATGCTGCTACTGTAAACTGCTGCTAACTTTGCAGATATATTCTGACAAAGTGTTTGGCAGAACCCCCCCCATTACCTCCTGAAGGTTCTTTGTTCTCATGACTACACAAACAAAACTGTCATGCACCAATCTTCATGTTAATATATTAATCCATTAGTGGCTTTAATTAAGACTTATGACAGCAGTTAGACTTTACAGGGCACCTTATTAGCCATACTATATACTAGTCTTTGACTAACAACTATTGGTTGTTGTTGGATTGGACAAGTAATTTTTTCCTCCTGCGCCATCACACAAGATGTTTACGACAAGATCTTTACACAATTAAAAATAGTTTCTCTAGCTTTACAAAATTTCTGTCATATTTCAAAGATTCTTTGCCTCCATCTCAGAGGTTGTTTTTACAATAGATTGATGGATGACTTTAAAGTACAAAATGTGGTTTTCCAGATCTGGCTGGAAACAAGGTAACTCCACTGTCCTGATTCACAGGCACAAATCACATTTCAGTACCACGAGATTCCTCCCCGCTCCCGTTGAATACTTCAACCCTCATACTTCCTGGCACATGGTTGTTACAGCCTAATGGTCGCTGAAGCCTGGCATGGGAAAGGGTCGGGCAAAAGCTTCAACACGGTGGCGCAGGTCAGCGATGCGAGCCACAGTTTCTGGGTCCTGAAGGAGGAAATCCTTGAAATCTTGGAGCTTTCCTACAGAAGACAACAGAAAACCCATGTAGTAATGTGCATTCATAAAATTATGTTTAACCAGGACTGGGCTTTTGTAACGCCTGCATTTCCATATGCAACAATGAGTGACGTACTGTACACTGTTTAACTCTGTCCTTGGTAAAAAAACAAACCAACAAACATTGCACTTTTTGTTTTTTCTTCAAAGGCTACATTGTGATCAGGTTCTCTTCTCACGTTAAGACTTACCCGTCTTGTTCTTGACATCCAAGGCAATCTTGAACCCCTCATCCATGAACTCGACAACTTGCACAAAGTCATTTTCTTTGAACTGTCTGGAGGTCAGGGCTGGAGCACCTGGCACAGAGAAGAGCACAGTTACTGTGGTTTCAAACTAAAGGTACATCTAGAACTATCTCTTTTGGATTGCTATTTAACCAACATTTTTCTTGTTGGAAGTTAACTTTTTTGTTTTTTTAACATTGGGTTCACAGAGGTGCATCCTAGAAAATCTAGAAATGTCATTAATAAAAGACTCCAGACTGACGAGTAATGAAGGTGCCGTTCCAATGAGAGGGTAAGTGTTTGCACCATTACTTCAAGTGAAATACTCTGCCTTAAGACAATGCTAAAAATGTGGTGGAGCTCTTCTACTTCCTGAAAGCTGATTAAAAAGTCAAACATGCTCAATTAATCATGATGTGCTCAGTGCTGGTGGCTTAATTGGTGTCTGACTCATTTCCTTATGCAGAACTACATTTTAAGAAACTAAGTAAAACACATCAAGTAGATCAAGTAAATAAAGTAAATTTGCTGAATTACTTTACCTTTTAGTAAATTATTCAACAATTTGCAGTTGACCAATGTATTAAAACTGATCATCTAGCAAAGATTGACTGTACTGATATTAAAAACTTTGACTGTGTGAGCAAACTTTACTTGGTTGTTGGTTCCTTGTGATGCCCTTAACAGGTACAGTACTGTAGGACCCGGTCTGAGTGTAATGTGAAGCTATTCCTTACCTAGCCTCAGGCCACCGGGAGTCAGGGCGCTCTTGTCCCCGGGGCAGGTGTTCTTATTGGCAGTGATTGACGCCAGCTCCAGCACCCTTTCAGCCCGCGCCCCGTCGATGCCCTTAGGCCGCAGGTCCACCAGGACCAGATGGTTGTCCGTCCCACCTGAATATTCACAACTCTTACTAAACACTTTTGAAGTGGGGGAAAAACTAAAGCACCATCTTCACTTACTGAACAGTGTTGTCCTAAGCACATTTATTTGTTAGTCTACAAATACGTACTGTTGTAAAAAAAAAAAAAAAGAGACTTTGCCTGCTCAAAGTTTTGGAAAAAAAACTGTGCAACTCCAGTAAAATGCTAACTTTTATGCCATTTTCTTGGCTGACATTAACACTCAACAGTTTTTCAAGCTTTTTCACACAAGCATCTATAGATGAATTAATAAACGTGGAGCATGCACACAATGCCGCGTAAGCACAGAACAAGTCTTTTTTTTTTGCTGTATCAATTGAGGACTATACATCAAAAAACAGCTGAGGCCAGCTTATTAAATGCAGCACAACATCCGAGAATTTGCTCACAACCAGAAAGTGACCACTCTCATCTGCTTTTATTTTCTTGGCTGAGAAACACCTAAACTGACATTAGACGATTTGCACATCATGAATTTAAATGTATGTCTGCCCCCCCCCCCCACTGTGAAATTAGCATTAGCGACAGGACATTTGGGTTTATTGATGTGTGTTGTGAACACTTCACGCCATTTGCTGAGCCAGTATCTTTCAGGAAACTAAAAAAGTACTCTTAAATATAAGCTAGACTACCTGATACCAGGGTGTAGCCTTTGCTAAGGAGAGCAGCAGCCATAGCTTTGGCGTTCTTCATCACTTGGCCAATGTAGTCCTTAAACATAGGAGACTGCGTCTAAACACACAAACACAGAATAGTTGCATAAAAAGGATCTTAAATTTACCTTTTTTCCTACTACAGTAAATCATAAGCTATGACGAAAAAAATAAATATTAATACAAAAATATATTTTGTCTATATTTTAGTTTTGTTATAAATTGTGGACCACTAATGGAGCAATGAAAGTACAGGGCATACTGTATGACTCAATTTTAATGATCATGATGGAAAAATAACACTCTTGGCTTAGTTACTTTTCTCCTGGATGAAGTGTGAGACATCGTCTTTCCACTTTTAATTGATTCAGGTTAAACAGCTGCAAAGCTTAGCAACAGAGTCAATTATCAACAAATTGCATTTAAAAATAAGATGGAGCAGATGCCCACAGTACGTAGTTTAGGGAACAGTTTCCTCAGTCAAGTTGCACCATGATCAGTGGTGAGATTGTGTTTCAGTGAAAATTTTGATGTATCAGCAAAATTTTACTGGAAAATAAGAGATGAGGGTATTAAAATGTTGTGTCAACATAAATAAAGCTATGATTCACATTGGAAGGCTGGTGTTGTGCTGACCTGTCTCAGTGCCACAGCCACACCAGCAATGGCATGGTTATGAGGTCCACCCTGCAGCGAGGGGAAAACCGAGAAATTGACCTTGTCCTCGAGGTCGTACATGATCTCCTTCCCCTTCTTGTCCACGGAGCGAACGCCCTTACGATAGAAGATGAGACCAGCCCTGCACGGGACAGAATAATTTACAGTTTCACCTCCCTCTACAACCCACACAAGGTTTCATCCTTAGTAATTTGATTTGTCTGCAGCCATGGCTCTTACGGCACATTAGCTGTTCCTCTCACCTGGCTCCTCGGAGGGATTTGTGTGTGGTACTTGTGACAAGGTCAGCGTATTCAAAGGGAGAGGGGATGGCTTTGGCTGCCACCAGGCCACTGATGTGGGCCATGTCAGCGAGCATGTAGGCTTTAATGTCAGTGCACAGCTGAGAGAGGAAAAAGAAGCGTGGGAGACAGGAAAGAAACACATGATTAAAACACATGTTGAGTTCTTTTTTTGTTTCAACACAATCAAACTTAAATTTAAAATTAGCCCTCCTGAGCAGGAGTTAATGTTTAGTTTTGAACATAAGGTTCAAGAGCAGAGTAAAATGCGTCACTATCTAAATATTAATAAAGGGCACAGTAAGTGTATTCACACTATTCTCGATTTATGGAATCTAGAAACTAATATAGTTATAATAAAACTGAACTATGTTCTTTAACTTGTCTCCATTTGCATCCTAAAGTAACCCTATAGTGCTTCTTAATTAACTGTATATGCTGAAAAGTGAAATACTTTTCTCTTGATGCCAATAGATTTAATAAGTAACCGTACATCTGTTTGCACTACCTTTCTTTGCACTGGGTAGAACCTTCAAATAGCTGGTGTAATTACATTGTTTGGCAGGGATCAGAGGAAATATTAGAGCATAATTCAATAAATCTTTGCTGTCTCTTGCCAGCATTAAAAAAAAAAAATAGACAAACAATAAATAGCTTGCTAACACGCAAACGACGTCCTGGCAATTGATCAGAGCAGTAAATCTGCTTGGTGCTCCAGTTAATATGCATTATCATCACAATCTCCCTTTCTCTCATATCAGAACTAGATCAGCACATGTTTATTAGAATAAAAGGTAGGGGAGGTGGCAGGGTTACTGGAGGGGGCAAACACTAGTGATGTGCAGAAGCTGATGAATGCTCATAGTAAACAAATAATAATTCAGGGGGAAAAAAAGGTAATACAACACAGAATCTGGAGAGGAGCCCAGCGGATTCAGCTATAAAACCGTCAACAGTTCCACAGAGATATGCCAGGGGGAAAATATGGCCCCACTTCAGGCCTAGTGGCAAAGTAGTTATGGTGCTTAATAAAAACACAGCTCTGTAATAGTGGGACACTCCATCTGATGGCTATAGCTAAAGTGGAGGTTTGCAACAAAGGAAAGCAGTCACAAAGTGAATGAAGTGAATCCATGGGTGGGTATAACAAAACAGGTAAAAGGGGCCTCTTGTGCCCTGTCAATGACAGCGATGAAGTGTGTGGTTAAAAGTTGGTACTGGCTGGTCCACATGTGAGTCAGGATAGTTTGGTTGTCACGTGTGAGCGTGAAATACCAGAAAAAAAAGGCTTGTGTTTCCAAATGCTGAAGTTTGAATGTGAACACTCCGCATTTACAGCAAACACAAGCCTCTTTCACAGACAGAAATTAGTAGATATGCTTGAAAGCAACCTTGGCTGCTCTGAAAAGGGATGCAGGTGCAGATGTGTGTGTTAGATGAATAGAACAGGTTGACGAAGTATTTAATAGGAGGGCGATGCTGGTCTGACCCTCCTACAGTAACTCAGGACAAGAAGTGAAGAAAACAGGCAGCAGGATATGAAAAGGGAGAAGGAAACATACACAAAGAAGAGAAAGAGCGGTGGTGAAAGCTGGGTGGGTTTCAATAGAGAGAGTTCTCCATGCACCTTCTTGATGCGGGCGTAGTCAATGAGGCGGGCATAGGCGCTGGTGCCAGCGATGATGAGCCTGGGCCGGAACAGCTTGGCCGTCATCTCCATCTGGTCATAGTCTATGAGTCCTGTTGCAGTCTGCAGAGAGAGAAAGAGAGAGAGGAAAGAATAAAGAGGAAGATGAGGAATATTGAGTATTAGAGGGAGAGTAAGGGTCAGGAGAGAAAAAAAAAGAACATGAGACGATGAATCAAATCGTTAGATATCTTGAGGATCAAGAGCAAACATATAAGCAAGACGAGAGATTTTTTTCCATTCTAAGCTCATTTGAAGCAGTCGCATTTGAAGTACTTTGGCTACCTTAAAAAGGGGGAGGAATTTATGGAAGGGAGACATTTTAACCTAGCATATCATGGAGGAAGATGGGGCAATTGCAGTAATGCACCCCTACTTATCCTAATTCAGCCTTTCAGGCTTCTACTCAACCTGTGTGATGAGGCCGGTTTGGAGACTTTCCTGCTCTTTTCATTGAGCTGAGCCATTTAAGAGACATGTTGGACAATCTGCTGTTCGGTGGCTGTACTTTAGAGTCACATGGAACGGAATGAGGCTTGAACGGCCAAATGACCAGTGTGCCTTGTGCCCGCATATTCAGTTTTACTCCCTCCCCTATTCCTCTAGGCGACAGAAGAATGAGACAATGCAGTGGAGAGAAGGATGGAGCGGGAAAACACAGTGAGAGATAGAGAAGAAGGGACACAGACAAGAAAAAAAAAAGGAGAGAAATGGGGGAGGGAAAGCTTTATTTAGACAACCTGATAATCTCCCATCTCCAGAGCACATCTATGGATGCCCCCTCACTCCATCAAGATGCTCATTGTGAAGACAGAGCCAGTGCTGCTGGCCAGCCTGTCGATTTCCCATTATCTCGCTCGCAGAGGGGTCCTGCCTGCTCATACATCAGCAGGTCTGGACATGCACACTGTCGTGGTCATCCATCAGCTGCTACAACACTACGATACAACTAGTACCCCAGAAAGTAAATACTACACATTAAAGTACGGCTCGCTTGTCATATCTATACGTTCGGTCAAAACGTATTCAACAAGAATGGGTTGTCTGGTAGAACCCTCGTGTGTCGTTTCACCAACTTAAGCCTCGTCTGTCAGCAGTGCCCCTGCCAGCGTTTCTAGGCGTTATAAACCCTGCACTGCGTCCTGCCTCTGGGCTCCAAGCGGACAACAAAATTTCATGATGGCATTTCATTAGCCCCGTCCCCAATCTGAAAATCTATATCAGTTTTAATTGATGATTTAGAGAAAACACCAGATCGAAGATATTTGCGCTTTTGAAATTATTTGGTTATAGTTATTTTATGCAATGATGCAGTAGAAGCAGCAGTAGTACTAATTATTTACTAATAACTACAGACAGTAATATTGACTGGTGTGTAGTATTACACCAGTCAGTGTGGGGTAATAGAATTTAACATCATCCAAAATGACAACGCAGATGAATTAACACCTCTCTAAAACATGATTCTTACTGCCATAAAGAGGAAATTTACTGCGGGGCTGATTTATCATTTCAACAGTGTATAATATCCTGCCAAATGAGAACACAGTATATCCAGTAATTAAAAATGTTAACCTTCAGCCACTTCACAGATTTCATAATACTGTACAGCACTTTTATTACTTTTGTCCACAACAAATCAGTTGATATCAGTTGCAGGGCTCTACTTACGTTTAGCTTGTAGGGCATGGACTCAAAATATATTGAGGTAGCTGAGATCCTCTTCACATCGGACATGTAACCATGGGTCAGACTGGAATCACAGAAAAAACAGACAACTAAAAACATTTAGGTCCATTAATTTGCAAACATTTTGCTATTGGAGAAACTAATAAACATTTCACATGCATGAAAAGTAGGATAGATGAGTAAAGCAGTGAATAGGACTGATTACTGACTGTCCTCCATCGGGCAGGTCCAGGCCCATGATGCGGTCGTGGGGGTTCAGCACGGCTGTGTAGGCAGCGAAGTTAGCAGGTGAGCCCGAGTACGGCTGGACGTTGGCGCCCCACAGAGCTGGGTCCAGGTCAAAGGCCTCCAAGGCTCGTTTCTGACAAAGAAGCTCAATTTGGTCGACCACCTGTGCTCCGCCATAGTACCTGTGGATGCGTGGGATGGTTACAGAGGCTAAAACATTACAAAATGTGGTCTTCTGTGATTAAATGGAAAAAAAAAAAAAACATGGACCATTTCCTAATAGAAGGATTACATAAATAATCTCTTAGATTAAGCAGAGATATTAATTATATCAAAGCCCCAAAACGTTTCGTACACTTGGCAGGTATTATAGATTAATTTAGACAAATGTTGACCTCCCATCAAATCTGGGACATTCGGGTGAACAAGCTCATTAAACCTTTTCAGGGGAATTGCAGATGAAGGTGCAACAGATGGCTATTCTACAAACCCCTCAATCAATGAAATCATTCATTTGTTTTATTACAAATCCAAAAGGAGCACAAGAGAATACAATGAATATAACTTATGAAATCATTCATTTGTTTTATTACAAATCCAAAGGGAGCACAAGAGAATACAATGAATATAACTTATCTGAAATGATAGATAAACATTTGTATAAAAAGCACCTCTACTGTATTAAAAACATCTATTACGGCATCATCACACTATAGTTTTACAGTGTATACTGTATTTGTATGAGGTAATTGTGCATGCATGTGACAAATTATCTGAATGGCCACACCGTTATTAAGGTGAGACGTGGCTGTGGGAATGCACTCACCTTTTCCCAGGGTAGCCTTCAGAATATTTGTTGTTCAGACAGGAACCCAGAGCTTCCAGAGCTGCCCGGCTGCAGAAATTCTGTGACAGAAACACACGCAGGCAAACACACACTCAGATCAATGGCGCGAGTGGACAGAAGGGACAAGGACAGCAAATTAAAGTCTGTTAAGTGATAGTGAGAAATCCCCCTCCAGCTAGAGGCAATCATTACAGTATTGAACCTCTGGTCTTCCATAGACTAACACTCTGCACTTCTTGCTTATCGCGCCACTGCTGGAGGATACGAGATAATGTAATAAACTTTTTGCACATACTTAGATTCCTTGGTATGGCCCCTTTAATCATTGTGCAATGCCTTTCCCAACACAACATTAGGCACCTGAGAGGCCTGCGACAGCTGTGCCCAGGTGTTTTCTAGTTGTCATTCCACTTGTCTTATTCTCATGAACAAGGGAATGCTTTAAGGGAATTCTTTGTATGCAGACACAGGACAATTTGATTACATGAGATCTCAAAGCACATACAAATATATTATTATTATTATATTATTATTCTCTAGATAAAAGCTTTTTGCAACATTAAAGCCACACTAATGCTTTAACTGTTCCCCGTTGAACATTATAATAAAGCACTGAAGGAAAGCCCACTAAGTTCTTAATCAGCATGACACATTTACTGTAAGCTCCTCTACAGTATGTAGTGTATAGAGACTAATCAAAATGTTCATATGAATGGGAGCATTTCTACGTATTTCTATGTATTCCCTTTTATGGGCTCCGTCTGAACATTGAAATGGAAAGACATTTTAATGAATGGATATTCAAATATTTGGGGCCAGCTCTGTGTGTGTGGTGGGTTATGCTAATGCTTCACATGGTTGCCAAGAGGAGATCACTGACAATAACAGGTCTAGTAACAGATTTCTGCCACATCCGTCTGCCATGCTGACAATTGTGCATTTACATGTATATATGAGAAAAGGAAATTCATCTGCTTCCCAGCATCTTTAAGTGTCTGTGTGTCGGCATGGAGGAAGGCTTTCCGAGCTGTGATGCGATGTGCCTTGTAGGGGGAGGTGGGGAGGAGGCGGAATGAAGATATCAGGTTTATCTCACACCAGAGCGGTCAGACTTTGTCTAGAGAGGGGTTTGATATACGCCACTGAACACTGTGGTGAGGAAGAAACAGGGGGAGAAAGAACAATGCAAGATAAAACCTTGTCTGCTCTTCTGAATAGTAAATGTTTCCGTTTCATGCTGTCCAGCCATAAGTATCTTACTGTGCTCTTCTTGCTTAAAGAGTGAACCGTTCCAGTATTAAAGTGATCACGTTTAAATGATGTGGTTCATATATTATTGTTTTTTAGAACAATTGATCAGTTCATGATATTCGCGTATGATTTGAATATTTCTTTCACAAGGCCAGTTTCACCAGATCAAGCAAAAACTTTAAAAGCAAATGAACCAATATAAGATTTCACAGCTTACAACAGAAGGAGGATTTAGGAGTACATATAAGCTGTGACTGAATTCACTGTTGCAGGGTATGAATTTTAACTCCAGTCATATCATCTGTTGTACTCCATGTGTATGATATCTGTGATCACATGATAAACTGCTGATAAGAGTTTTCCTGTCAATGCTCCCAGAAGCATTAGAGGAAAATGCAGCAAGACTAAATCTCCAGCAGCGAGTAAATCCAGTGTTTACACTGTCTTTCCAGAAATATAAACTACATCACAAAAAAACAAAATGGCACTCGTCATATCTGTGGCAGCCCCTTAAGCAAATTGTGTAAACTCTGCCAAATCAAGAGATTCAATGAAATGTCTTAAGAGCACCGAAACTATAAAACTGGTCCGAGGCAGCCAGTTTAGCTGCAGGCAGAGTTATGCTGGCATGCTACGCAACATTAAAACCCAGGCTTGAGAACAGAATTTGTTTTCCTTCATTATCCCCATCTCTGCATTGCAAATTGTTCATCTGATCACATAAATCCGAAAAACACTAAATAAACAAGCAGCTGATCAAAAGTTTGAGGTTCTTGTTTCGTATAAAAATATATATTTCTTTTGTTAATCGCAAAAAGGTTTTTTTTTTTTATTATCAATGAGCCTTTAAACTCATACACTTGTATTAACAAAGACAACATAATATTTAATCTGATGACTAATTAGACAAGTGACATCTAACGTGCAAATCTAATTAAAAACAAACCCAATTCCTCTGTTTTAAATATTTGTAGCTTTACCTCAGATGCAATGAGCTCCAAACCACGACACTGTCTATCCTTCTCCTTCTGCAGCAGGTCCCACATCTCTGGGTCGTCCTGAGCCAGGCTTTCCTGGCCTGTCCATGGGCGGTCTTCATCAACCGTATGGGTGGCAGCCCGAGAGTGCTGCCCACGTACGCTGAGCTGAACTGGGGCACACAGTGGCTGAAAGAAGAAAAGCAAGAATTACAATTTGTATTCATTTTGTAAACAATATTGCGGTAAACATATTTCTAGCACTACTACTGCTGTAAAAGAAAGGAAGAACAATGCTATTGTTTAAAGCAGTAATTAAAGCACAGAGGTCAAACACAAAATTTTTACAAAAGTACGCATTTAAACATTTTACCTACATGTCAAAACAAGCTGATGTATCCTTTTTAAATAAGGAGACATTCCAGCCCCTTCCCCTGCGCTGTTCCTTACATGAATACAGTGCCTGGTATAATTAGAACTTGGCATGTTTACATCATATCAATAATCAGCACAGTTCTTCAATTATGCCTCTATCAGCATTTCTACAAACTGAGGGACTGACTTTTACAGCCTCAGTGTACCCAAGGAGGCGAACAGAGAACAGATTCAGCACTTCCAGCTTATCTAATCTGGATGGAGGCTTGCGAGTTCTTCTGCTGCTGCTACGACTCCTACTGCACTGCCTGATCATGTATGTGGGCAGAGTCCATGCAACCTTCACCGGCTCTGTCTCTTGAAGACGTATCATGAACTGAATTTCTTATTGGCTCCACTGTGCCTGTGATGGACTTTTTAAACACAACATATTTGACTTATTTTAAAGAGTAGAACATTTGCAAAGATAGAAACTTCCGTATGCACTACACAATGTTATAAAGTGTATGTGTGACTTCGAGCACACTGCTTAAACCCTAATCAACATGAAGAGCGATGCGAGAGGAAAAAAAAACAATCCTTGACAGTTTGATTGCATTAAGAACAAATTGGCTCTCTCCCATCATTTAATCAACAACATGATTATGACTCCGTGTTGAGATAAATCCCCCCATTGTCAGCCTACAGTTATCATCTGTACAGGTGTGCTGGGGTGTGAGGGACAACCTCCCTTTAATAGCGCCATTAAAAAGCAATTAACATAATGGTCAGGACTGGCTGAGAACACCCATAACTTTAAAAAAAATGCAATTTACACTTATTCCACTTAATGCAGAAATGCTTTGGGTACTTGGCGTCTCGTGGAGCAGCTTCACTGAATAGTGAATGAAAGAAACTAGCTTTATACTATTTTAATACATTTTTAAATCAACATGCTGGCAAAACAAACAAATTGTCAAGATAATATTTATCTCCACAAGCAGCCTGAAGATAGTTTATGTACTTAATTGTTTGCCCATCCTCTCTGCTCCACCTCCTACTCTGCAGAGGGGGCACTGGTGACACAGCAGGGGAGGCAATTGGCACATTAATGGCTGATTGCTAACAGTCTTTGCTCTGGCCTCCTGTCACTGGTGGCAGTGGTGATGTTGGGAGAGGCAAGAGGGCCTCCCCTCAAGGTTCTGGAAGAGATGAGGGCCTGGGGAGACAGGTCGGGCTGCCTCTTAGGACACATTTCTCACAGTGAAATCACACGGGTCATTAAATCTTGACGGGAACTGTCCTTTGCTGTCTGTGTTTCTGGTAGGACACACCAGGAAAAGCAGAGGCTGAACAAGCCAACACAGGACATCGCTGCGAAACTGACGACTGCAAAACAGACAAGTCCGGCTCTGCTTCCTCCTCGCCTTACCTTTACCCCGATACCTTTTTCTCCCCATTTCTGTCGTGTCACATCAGCTAAGGATCACGTGTGACGTTTTTAGCAGCTTGTCTTGTCATTGCTATTGAACCCAAAATAGGGCAGCTCTAGGCTTAAACAAACAACACCTACTGTAGGTCAGTCCCTGTGCTCAAAGTCCTGCTGTCCCGCCTCATTTCAGGAGATTAATTAATAAAGATAAACTGATCCAAGAAACGTGAGAGCCAAGAAACAAGCACCAAATATGTCACAGTGCGACTATTTTTAGGCGACAGATTACACTGTCGTTTGAAGGTGAACTTGACGAAAACTCTGCTGTGAAACAAAAAGGAGGGATAGGCCACATCAGCCTAGGCACCGAGCACGGAATAATGGTAGAGTCACAGATGCACCGCTTCTGTGTGACAATGATAAGGTAATAGTTGGCAGTTTTCCTTTCCCGTCAAACATCTGTACTCAAAGAACAATAGCAGAAAACAAGAATAGGGAAGAAAGAAAATCATTTCATTAATCCTAGTTCTGTATTATTTTCCCCTATTTGCTGAAGCAGCTGCCACGGCAAGTCAATTTTACAGATGACTGCTGTCCATCAGTGGCTATACTGGAGAACAATCAGGCTGGTAACAGCGGAAAAAAGAAGGGACTACAGAGACATACAGTGGAGGAAAAAAGATATGTAAGGTAAGGGAGTAGAAGTGTCAACAGGGCAACAGCATCCGTCAGTCTTGCACTCAGTTGCCTCTTTCCCTGTCACTAACTAATAGCAGGGCTGTCCGTTACAAATTGCCCCTGTGATTCAGTCTCGATGACACTAGACTGAGAAATCTGAACGGGGTGAAGAGGCGTGAAGGGAAGAAGGCAGAGTCCACGGCGACTGCACTTTCCTCGGGTCAAAGGGCTGTCAGGGTGATGTCGACAACAAAGTCAATCTTCGAGTGGCGGTGGAACAACATGTTTGTGCTAGTATCTTCCCACAACACCTCTACTAGTAAAAGCAAGGACAGTCTGGGAGCAAAGGAAGTGCAAAGGCGTTTACTTGTGACACTTTCTGGTTTATCCCTGGATCATTTCATCTCGAGCCAACAGCCCTCTTATTGTCTCTGTAAAGTGCATTGTCTGTTAAAAATATTTTTAATGCATAGTAAAATTTTGTGCCCCTTAATGCAAACCATTTAGCTAAATTTAATTTTTGGTTTTACATTTTATTGCAAGGCTGAAAATAGGCTGTGTGGGATATTTTGGTTGCAAATCATGAAAATCTTCAGTTAAACAAACAATAAGTTTTGATGCCTCATGTTTTTATTTTCATAAAATGCTAAAGCACTGAAAAAAAAACCAAATGACAGTGCTTGGTTTACAATTATATTAAAAATGAAGTAAGTCCCACATCACACTGCAGCTGAAATGTTTGTGTGTGGTATTTTCTTTCAATTATTAAGAGATGTACTCATGTTATTCAGATGCACAGGAAGGTTTTGTGTGCACTGAACACCAGACACTGAAAAAGGTTTGTTTGAAGTATGTTTAAATTAGTCTTAACATGAGGAGAGCACCTGGAATTTTTTAAATAGTGGCAGCCAGAACTCATGAAATCAAAGCTGCTCCAAGCAACATATAAATATTGCTGATGAAAAACATTACACTTTAAAGTGTAGGCTCAATAGTTATAATGGAACGTGGATAATGGACCCATCCCTTTCTGATTTATTACACAGAGCTCAGAAAAAAATTACAGGTAAAACCCTTTCAGGATGAAGGAGCAAAGAAAAACTGGTGAGTCTGAAAAGTGCAAGAGCAAATTAACATTTGATCATTTAGTTTTAACTTATTATTACTTATTTTAACTCATTAACCAAGTTAATAAACAAATTAATTAAATTTAACAAAAGTTAAATCAAAAACTAAATTGATTTAACTAAAGAAACTAATACAGTCCAATCCTAGAACTACTAAGACACAGGCCAATAGTCATACCCTGACCCATGTAACAACAGTAAAACTCATTATGCCCTAATCAAAGGGATAGCCATCTTGTGAGTGAATTAGTAATTTAATAAAGAGGCACACATCACCAATTTCCATCAACCGGAAATGTGGAGCACTCAGTTTAAAAAGGACATTTTCAACCCACTGACAGTGACTTACAAAAGTAGGTCTGAAAACATGCCACGGGATTTTGGCACAAGCTGGACACAGACCAGCTGTTTGAGAAGCTACAGTACATGAAATTCTTACTCTCTGAAGAAGGTCAGCGCATAGCGTTCAAAGTCAAACTAACAGCCCCCGAAAAACTTTTTCCTTCACCAACCTCTCAATTTGCAAAATGAGGAAACTATATAGAAAAACAAGATAATTAAGAACAACAATAGATCACATAGTTCACAAAAATACAGTTTCAGCACTGAACCACTGTCAATCTTACAATTCAAAATGACACAGTACAATAGAAAATGTCCTACTCAACTATTACATGTACTGTATGTACTGTAAATTGAAGACTGGAGCAGCTGTGGATCATTTAGAAAAGCAGTGGTTCAGTCAGTTCCTTTTGGCCACAAACTTGTGGTGTCCTTAAGTGTGTCCTTAAGCCACCACTCTAACTTGCTCATTGTGATATAAGTATGAAAACATTTAACATTTATATGAAGGGATATAAATGTTAAATGTTTCTAATAAATGAACAAAATGTAGGTGAACTATACTCAATAAAATTAGTAAAATAGTATATAAAAATTCAAGAATCAAATCCCTGTAGGTAAAATTTTCAAAAGTGACTAAAACTGGAAAGCTGTTAAATTCCAATGATTTCCATCAACGACCACCAATGTCACATTTTCTGATAATAAAGTTGGTAGCAATCTATCTAGCGACAGCAGTTTGTTCACTGTGGATTTCCTATGCGTGACACTAATTAAACCGGGGAAAATGTATTAAAAAACACATTAAAAAAAAATTTTAGGTGTACCTGCCAACTGTGCATATAAAGATAGTGAATCACTGATCTAAGATTCTCCATATGCAGCAATTATGACACGTTGATAAAACTCAACTATCATTTCAGCCATCTATGCAGTTAATGAATAACGTCTTAATGGAGAAACTCCTGACACCGCTCATGCAAAGTTAATCCACTTACTGTACTACGGGTTCAATAGTCTACTAATGCTGGCATGCTGATACTTTTAGTGATACAGACACATGGGCAGTTTGCCTCCATGATGAAACTGAGCAGTCGCTGTTGCATCATCACTTGGACACGGCTACAGCGCTGTAACGTTAAGAAACAGCTAGGTTGCTAGCTAGCTAGCTAACGACTGTCAACATTTCAGAAACGCAACGTGTGCAACAAAACAGACAGCTGCAGAGCTTTACGTTCGGACGAAGACTCGTGTTGCTCTGTCAGTAGTGGACAACTTCACGCCACGACTCTGCGAGTGAGCGCCACTGACGTTAAGCTAGCGAACACTCGACCGTGGCTAAGTAAATCACCACGCTAATTTACACCGTTAAGAACATTGTGGGACGTAACGTGCACCTGCGGAACAATACACTTACCCTTGTCAACTGTCTGAGAGAGAAGGACAGCATGATTCCAGAGGAGAACGCAGCACAGCCAGGAGACGCACGTTTGACAGGCTTGAAAGGCTGTTTGAAGTTGTTGCCAATGGCTGGTTGCACTTCCTGCCGAAATGGCTGATGGGAATCGTAGTTGGGCCCATGTGAGTGCCTCTTTGCATTTATCTATGACAGTTGAAGACCGCCCCTCATAATACAAATAGATATTAAATATCCTATAGAGAAAACACACATTTACCACAATTTATGTCTGTCTTGCTGTTAAAATAAGTGAAGTTCTAATTATTTAAAACTTTTAATTTTGCCCCTAAATACGAAACAAACATGGTTGAGATTGATTGAAATTAGATGTTAGAAGTGGATAATGAAATAAATAAAATGTTGTTTGGATAGTATATTATCTAGTATAAATGTGATCTTGTAGTCTGACCTTTACTATTCAGAAGCATGTAGTGCTTCCTCTTGTCCCATAGAAAGCAGATCACATTGAGGAGTGTACTGTCCAAGAACTGCCACTTCCCAGATTTAACTAACTAGGATGTGTGGTATGTTGTTCTAATGTATGTTCTTGTTCATTTATTTCCCTCGTGACTTCCTGTTGTGTAGCTATTGATAAAGGAATCTGTGTCTAAAAGTTCAAAAGTCACATTGTTAAAGTCACATGTAGCTTTAGTCTTTTACTGCTTGATGTCCTTTAGTGATTTCAAGGTTAACACATATTCCAATATTAATGGATGTCTGTCACTCTGAATCTTTAATACTAATACTAAATTTAATTATTCCAAATCAATAGACACATGATCTATTTTTTTATTTTATGAGCTTGTTTGATGTCTTAAGCACACTATGGCCTAAGTATGACCATTTTATACTTCACAGTCTTTAATATAAGCATTTTTCTATATTTTAGATATGCGGTACCAGCACTTTTAAACTGATGTTCAGTTCTACACGTAGACATATAGTATTAAGTTCCAGTTTCCACCCAGTAACAAGCTTGACCTGTAAAACTGAGAATCCCCACAAACATTTACTATTGTGGACTTCATTTACAATTTATTGTATGTTTTTATTAATTCTGAAGAACATACCAAGACATACACACAGAGACAAACTTAATGATAATCAGATCTCACACACATGCATACTCACACACAAACAAACACTGATGTACAATCACACATACAGTAAAGGGTTACATAAGGATCCATCTGCAACAACTTGTGTTATGGTGGCGATGCCATCACTTTCAGCGTCCAGACTGTCCACAGCAACTGTTGTGAGATACATGGACCTCCATCTCAATGTCATTAATCAAGAGTATTATACGATTTCAAGCTGGAGTAAAAGGATTCAATTTGCATCGACTGTGTGTTTTTCTAATGAAATTGTGCGCGCCATTAATGTCAGATCAAAAGTGTGAAGAGTAAAGAGCCAGCGACTGCACTGAGATAAAAAAGGAAGTCTGAGAGCAAGGAAGAAAGACAGACAGACTAAATGTTGGAAGGGGGATGGGTGTTGGAGGTGTGTTTTTTTTAATTTCATCAAGGAGAAGGAGGCAATTTTTTCTTTCACCTTTAACCCCTAATATGGATGCATAAATATTTTTAGTCAGTCAGGCACTATCTCTCCCCATTTTACCATGAGCTCATATTTTTATGGTGAAGAAAGCAGCTATAGAGAAAAATTCCCACTTACTATTAGGTGGCTAAGATTATAACAGTGGCAGCTGTGATGCAGCAGTCAATACAATGAGCAGAAGCACCTGGAGGTTTAGGTGCAAGTGAATGTTTGCTCAGGTATACAATACTTATTTTGTTTGATCAAACAAGCACAAATATGTCAGTCATATTACTTTCAATAGCATTTCCTCTCAGTTTGAGGATATATGTAATTAAAAATATCAGATATGTCCCGTGGATTCTATTACTGTACACAGGAGTCAAACATTATCTTCATTTGGAGAATGTTTCACGGTTCGTTTTTATGTTGAAATTCAATCCATAACCAACTTTCTGTCAGTACATTTTGGAAAATTAAAACTCCATATCTTCACAGAAAGCGTGGGCTTAAATTCCTAATCAGAGGAGAGTGTAACTTAACTCATAATGGTGTTCTCGCTCGGTTAGATAACACGAACATGCTGCAAAGTCTGTGCCCTGCAGTTGTGCTTCTTGCTCCGGAGGAACACATTCACCCAGTAAAAGACAGACCATTTAAGAGATTTTAATGTGCTTTTTCATACAGTATATTGTATCCAGCATAGCATTTCTCATACATGTAACTCTCTTATATCCAGGGTTTGAAATGTAGAGCTGAGAGGATGATTAACAGTCAGTCTACCGTAACCTTATGTCTGCCATGCAGTGACGGCACAGTACAGCGGCCTCAGAGGCTCGCCCAGGAGTCGAAGGGCATC
This sequence comes from Betta splendens, assembly GCF_900634795.4. Taxonomy (NCBI): domain Eukaryota; kingdom Metazoa; phylum Chordata; class Actinopteri; order Anabantiformes; family Osphronemidae; genus Betta; species Betta splendens. The sequence goes on along the minus strand of NC_040885.2, from coordinate 14,530,088 downwards.
GCACCCATTCCAGCTGTTCTCACCTGATTCTCCAACTGCAAAAACGTAATAACAGAGGTCCAAAACAATGGGTTCGCTGAGGTTGAGTACATTATTTACAGAAACAAACCAAACAAAAACGAAAAGGTAATGAATACAAAGTTGAAAAATAAGTCAGAGAAATCAGCCATATCCTAACCGTCCAATATTCTGATTATACTTGATTTAAATCCACAAGTCACAGCACTTTAGAGCCCCAAAAAATGTCCCCCGCATCTTCATCATAATCAATATGACTATCGTTTCCATCGTTATCACTATTATCATCATTATTAACATTGTCTCTTTATTCTCTTTTATGTCCAGTCTCGTTGCCTATCCAAAGTAAGGGTGCTCACTTTGGAAGTTATAGTCCGGACACACCTTTTGAACCAGCTTGTAATCGATGCTAAAGAAGGAGATGAAGATGCAGATGACCTTGAAGGGTTTGGCACAGAGCCAGGCAGCTTGGGACTGGGTGTGCTCTGTGAAGCAGGTCTGAGATGGGTCATACAGGCAGGGCTTGGGCTTCTTGGACCTGTTGGTTTTCTCATACTCCACTCGACAGTTAAAGGTCTTTGCCTCCTTGGGGTCGATGGTAGACTGCTGGGTCTCGTGGATCTGGACGTCCTGCTGGGTGTGGGGGTGCAGCTGCTGAGGCGGCAGGACCTCAAACTCCACTACTTTGGTTGGTGGCACGATACTGACCGACACGTTCCCCAGGCTGGACGAGTTGTGCCGGAAGTAAACGGTGAACGTCCCGTTGATGTGATCCACAATCTTCCCCGTTACCAGCAAGCTGAACTTCATGGTCTTGACATTGAAGTAGAAATCTCCCCAGCCAAAGATCTTCTTGGTCTTCATGGCTGTCTTTAGCGGAGGCTTGCGCTTAGAGCGGTAGCCTGTCTGGTCCAGGAGCAGGGACTGGTTCCGGGCTGAGTCATACGGGTTAAAGAAACTGTAGGTGGGCGGCTTGGATTTCATGGGCGTCTGGTCGATAGAAGTGGAGAAGATGCGGGTTTGATAGGGAGGCTTGACGACTCCTCCCGTCATTCCTCCAGATGGGCCTCCACCCATGCCGTAGGGAAGGGTCTTCACCACTGAGCCCACCGGGCCCAGGTCTGAGAACTCCACCTGCTTCTCCAACCCTTGGACCTGCCAGAAAGAGAGATACGAGACAACATTTGTATTTTCACAACACATTCCCCAGAACTAGAAAACTGGCATCACATGTTTCAGACGTGGCCCAAACAGTGTGATCATCATCTGTTAATTAGATGGACACAGAAAATCACAGAAAACGGCCATTGGCTTTCATTTACCCTAAACAAACTCTGACCAGGTTCTGAAACGGATTTATTTTTTGGAAGGGACATCACATCCTGTTGAAGGAGGCGTTCTGTAAAATGTAACCAAAACTCTACTGTGGCCCTAAACCCCGGCCGCCCCGTGGCAGCTGTTTATCTCACACGATTTTTATTTCCACCATCATCCGAGTTGTTAGATGTTCCTATGTTTCATCTCCTGTATTCAAGAAAACAAAACTGTCTATTTTTGTTAACGCACTTTAATTTTGTTGTCAGTGTTGCTCCAGAGAGCAAAACAACTCTCCACGTAAGGTAATGGATGTGAGCCTTTGTTTGGTCAGACAGCTTTCTGCCTTTAATCCACAGCCTCGGTGGTTATTCACAGTGATTGACTGGAAATCTTCCCCTGCTCTCTTTCATGTCTCATCAATCACATCACTGCCAGGCTCGCATCCTCCTGCCCATCCGCATGCACATATGTCGACACACGCATTTACATGCATTCCGACTTCGAGCTGTCACAAAGTGACAAGGAGAGGTATTACAACCACTCAGAGGGGTTACATGCACTTCCCCTGAGGGTGCAGCTGGATTAGGTCTCGCACGATGCAAAACAAACAAATAAATAAATGAAAGTAGCAATTTGCAATAACTACAGGATCAGATCTTTGTCTGTACTCATGCAGGGATTGTTTCTGTCTCCCTTTATTCACACACAGGGCGGCAGAACAGGCAAGCACGTCTTTCATCAGTCACTCAACCTAATAACAACCCCATAGTTCTATTTAGGAAACAGTGCAGCACTCAATAAAACTTCGAACGCACCTAATCTTTCAATTAATGTGTCTATAACTGCTAGTCGTTCATTCTCGCGACTGTAGAGACGATTCTGTAACTACAGCTGACGGATTCGGAGAAAGCACCCGAAATCGTATTGATCCCCGAAGAAATAGATTAAACCACCAAAATCAACACGGCGTTAATAAATAAATTGTTCTGGTGCCATCGCAGGAGGCCGACGCAGTGGTCTCGCGAATTCTAAGTCTGCAAATTGTTTGTGAGCTGACTTTGACTTTGCCGCTGACAAGTCGGAATAGGCTACAGTCGACGGCGGAGAAACATCAGAATAAGTACAGCAACAAACAGCGCGTACAGTGCATGCAAGATAGGGACTTCCTGTGAATGCGCTGTCAGCAGTGCTGTCAGCCAGCTCCATGTGTTGCCATCTGTCAGGCTCACACTCTGCTGGTGCAGCCCTAATCACTCCTCTAGCTGATGGCGCAGAGCTCGAACCGGCACCATCATCATAATCCTTAAACATCTTCAGAAGCAACATCGCCCCGTGAACCTCGCCCTAACTTACGGGGTCAACTGCATGGGGCGCAGAAATTATTTTATGCCAGGGTCTGAGGTCTTTGGGAGGGGTGGGGGGGTGGGGGATCTCAGACAGTCAGCACCTTGAAGAAACATCGATTGAGTAGAGGGTGATGAGTGCGGAGAGAAAGCTTCTTCTTTTGTACCACGAATGTAATAAAATGCCAAAACAAGCCAATAAATAGATGGACTTCCAATTAGCATAAATAGGAGATTTTTTGTGCTTGACAGCAAATCCATTCAAAAGGTGAGGATTTGTTAGATGAAATATCAGATACTCTTCTCCTGACATGAAATCTATAAGCTATAGAATTTTTGCAAACCAGTAAATATTTGCAATAAGGTCAGAGGAGGCTGCAGTTTGAAAAATACAGCTTGGTGCTTTTCTTGCGCCCGAGCCTGGATTCGCTCAGGTTACAGCGAGAGCCGAGCGTTTTGCAGCAACAGCCAAAGGGATGTTGCTGGGGTGATGAGGAGGCGGCTACGGCGCATGTTCACAAACACATGATGCTTTCACTCTGAGCAACACAACGAGAAAAGCTTGATGCACAGAATAATGCAGCGTTTTAACCCCATCCTTCCTCTGACATTGATGGATACAGGCCACGGCAGACTGAAGCTATGTTTAATGCAAAAAGCTGATGCAAAAGCATGAGCGAGATCGCTCCTGAGATCAGTTAGAGCTTCCAGCCCATTAAGGTCCCCCAAATAGTGAAGCATTAGGTGAGGAACCTTTACATTAGTGTTTCCTCAATTTAGAAATGAGTTTCCTGTTTGGTAGGACACAGCAGAAGATGGATTAAGTATTGTGTTGGACTTATACATATGTATGATCCAGGGAACTCAATAACAGCACAATCATTGGGGGAACAATCAGATTACAGAGCTTGGGAGATAGAGGGAGATGGTGAAGAAAATGTTATTAGTGGAGAACTGAGATGAGGAGAGGAGAGAGTAAGGAGATCTTGTACATTTTCTAAGAATGGGGAACATTAATCATCTTTAACTTCATTTAGAGGTTCATATGAGCAAAAAGCATCTTTAGTTGCGTCTTCGATGGGAAGCCTATAAACCACCTGGAAGTACAAGGCGAGAATGAATCGAAGGGATCGTCCCAACGAGCGGCTGGAACAGAGAGCGGCGTGACAGACGTACAGTAAGTGACGGGATGCGCTGGTGAGAGACAGGCTGTGCAGAGGAGGGCTTCACGCTAACCTATCGAAGAAGAGCGCGTCAGACACGCTCTCCAATTGACTGCGCGCCGTCGCAATTAAGATCTTTTCTCATCATTAAGGAAGCTTTGGATCAATCGTTGAGCCTCGGTTGCCTGTGTTTTTTCACACTCCTTCCATCCATCCTGTATCGGATCCTCCGTCTGCAGCTTGCTCACCCTCACATTAAACCATACCTTCCTCTCTTCCTTGACAGTGAGAGGATTCAGACAATAGGAACCTCATTCGCTGCCTTCCCCAGGCCCCATGTGACTCCCTCTCCTGCCTCCCGTCCTGCCTTCCCTCCCCATGGACTGATGAAACGAGCGCCCGCAAACCTTGTTTCCTTGTTTAATTGGAGTTTTATTGGTGACAATCAATTCATTTCCATCTCTGCTCCAGGATGCATTGATTTGTTGCCACAGACAAGAGTCAAATGTGCAACAACAAACCACAAGCTCTGGTGTCAGCTGGTTTCCTAACTTCCTGCTTCTGCTACTTTACTGCTTGCTGCCTGGTTGTGACTGGAAACAGATTTATCTCATATTCATACATGCAGAAGACCAACAGGATCTGTAAATATGTGCATTTAGAAGACATTTGTTCAGGACAAGATGCCATGAAGCTTTATGTATTTGCTTTGAAATCCCTGTTTATCCAGAGGAGAGTCATCTTAAACTCATCTTGTCTGGGTTGTGACCAGTAAGATGATCATCTTCATATATTCTCTCATGTCCGTGTTTTCAGCTTTAACTAAACTCTGCACCTAAGGGTTATTTTCATTATGTTAAATCATCTGCCAAATAATAATAAACGTTAACAGTTTGGTTTACTTTGTAGGAAAGTGTGAACCAAATCTTCATTTACAGACTGGACGAAGCAAGCGCCGCCCACGAGAAGCAGACCCTGAGAGGGAGTGGATGGAGGAGCTGCTTGGTGAGTGCTGATCCGCTGGAAGGATGTCTGTGGATGGAGCTGTCAAGAGACACACTGGGATAAGTCCATCTGCTAATTGGACTAAGGTGTCATTTGCACCTTATTAAAGGAAGCAACTTGCCAAACAAATAGAACAAATAAAGCCTAATTAAAAGGACATTGTATAACACGAGTTTGGCACTGTGGCTCCCACAAGTTCACAATTTACCAGCAGCGACTCACGCTGTTGATGATCACACAATAAAAGAAAGTTTCTCCCATCATCTAAAACTAAAAAAGAACCCAGAAGAACTAAAAATGACATTTAATTACAAAAAGCAAAATAAAGCCAGGAGGAAAAAAGATAAAACCAGTGGGGGGAAAATGGAGAGCAAGCGAGAGAAAGAGAGAGAGAGAGAGAGAGAGAGAGAGAGAGAGAGAGAGAGATGGGGAAAAGGGAGCAAAAGAAAAGGCAGTAAAAGCGATTTCGCAGTCCAGTGGTGACGCTGGATTATCATGAAAATGAAAGCTACTGAGTCAGGGAGTATCAGAGAGCAAGGAAATGGAGCCCAGACAGATAACACATAAGGCAAGCAGAAGAAAACGAATAAGAGAACGAGTGTACTGAAAGCAGAGGGGTCTGTAAGACAATATGAGGCGAAGGTGCAAAGAAAGAGGGAAAAGGTAAAAAGACAATATATATACGACACACAGTGAGATTATGAGTGCAATAAGACAAAAATGAGAATCACTTCACCCCATAGAGAATAATCAGAGGTTTCTTGAGAAGTAATATCTGTAATATTGTTTCACGAGGACCAGCTCAGCTCTGAAATAATTCTGCTTTAAGAAGGGATAAAGCATTTTTAAAGAAGTGTTCAGGTGGATCATGAAGTTTTACTTAGAATAATCTTTACGAATATACATCAAATAAAACTATAGAACACGTTTGGAATCAGAATCTAAAGCCAGAGGGGGAAAAGAACAAAGGAAATAATTCTATAGCTTTGTTTCTGCCATCTGACGTCTACATGAGGGGATTTATGAAGGTACAGTGTACTGGCTTAACTGTACTATGCTCACAATATTGCAAAATATTGTGAGCTGCGAAGATTGGACTGAGAGGGAAACATAGAAATTCTGTTATGATGGGAGGAACGCAGTGCAGTGAGGCCCGTTTTCTAAATTTTGGAATTCAGAATTTGGAAAGGAATTCAGGAACGTGATTATTCATATATTATATATTATTATTCTTCGGTGGCATCGCGGTCGCCTCACAGCCAGTAGGAGCCGGGTTTCAACGCTCCTGTGTATCCGTCTGTGTGGAGTTTAAAGGGGTATTCCGACTTTTAACCCATGACAGCTGGGATTGGATCCCTCCCTCAAGTCTACAGCTTCCTATAGCCTCAGATTGACTGTAACAAGACTAGGGTAAAAATCCCAAACTGTTCAGTGTTCATAGTAGGAAGGATGAACACTCATATGTGTTAGTTCTTTAAACAATGCTGTCTCGTAAGCAGCATCTTTACTGAGTCAAGGTTGGATTATTGGATTATGTACGATATTAACCAAAGGAAAGAACAATTACCATGAGAGTATGAAGCAGTGCTAACAGATTGAGCAGCAGTGCGGTACCAGCTCTGTGTGTGGGAGTCTTCATTCATGCTTTTAATGAAAAATGAAACTGAAATATTACAAATGCCACAATCCTGCAAAACCTCTTTGTTTCTTTGCACATTGATGAGGGATTTGATACCTTCAGAGACTCATGCCACCACATTAGAGCTTCATAGACTCCGGCCCTAACTCTGTGTTCATCTATTTAAAACTAGTGACCTGCAATCAGCCCGTCTGACGTCCCTCTGTGCAGCCTGATGGAGGAAGTTAACGCTAACTGCATTTTGCTTTATCTATGAAGCCGTCAGATGTGGCTCTCAGGGGCCCTGACTTCAGCCATAGATCAACCGCGTGCAGTCGCCTCCCCTTGTTCCCCCCTATCTCACTGATCACCACGGATAAGCCTTTCCCCCGGCTGGCTGGGTGGCCGAACCTCTTGCACGTCTCCAGCGATGCCTCGGCGGCGCCTGATCAATCACCTGTGGAAACTCTTCGGGGACCCATCCGAGGGGAAGGGAGGGAGCGGGGGAGCGAGGACGCGCCGGTGGAGTGAGGGTGTCTCGTTTGCATGCGGGATGGCAGGCAATGCATCAAAAGATGACAGGCCTCCCATTCTTCCTTAAATAAGAGCGGGGAGACTCTTTGCTGGCTGCGCCTTAACTTTAATCATTCATCTAAATAACTACTGGAGGGGCCGCTGCAGCAGGCAGCCAGCCACGGGCACCGGGAATATGAGAAGTGACGTTCCGCTCCTGGATTTCTCATTTGGAAACGTGTAAACATATATTTGACTCAGATTGCAAAAGCACAAAAAAGCACTTGTCCTCATCACCCCCCCCCATACACACACACACACACACCCTTCACTCTCACATAGAGTTATGTATTGAAATAGTTTGAATTCAAGGTTAGACTAAGCAAAAAAAGGCTTGGGAGGAGGAGGTGCGGGGTACTCGGGCGGTGGCAGCATGAGCGACGTGTTGAGCAGCTAAGTGACAGTGATTGATACCCTCTGTGTTTCACAACTTATCGAGCAGAGATGGATACGCGCTCTCAGTCAGCCAACGGATAAACAGCTGAAACATTTGAGATAAATAAAGAATTTAATAAACACAAGGGACTGGAATCGGAGGAGAGGAGGGGAGGAAAAAAAAAAGCGATAGGCATAGCAAATAGGCGAGATGGAGGGGAGGGGGGGAGGAGGGGGAGACGCACGCGTTCCCAGCGGGTGAAACTGATCCGGGGAGACGTCAGCCGGGGAGGAAGGCAGGGGACACATGGGCCTGTGACGACTCCGACAAGTCACCCAGGCGGCAAAATAAAGCCCGGCTTCCTCAGATTTGTTTCCAGCGCTCATCAGTGGGAGAGCTGGATGACGGATGGACTGGCACTGGGCGCAACGCGAGCGTGTCAAAGTTACTCACCATAATAAAGACCTGCTCTCTCTCTTTTTCCCCTCCCGTTCATTCACTTCCCACCTGCGGCCGCCCGTTTCATGTGATTTCCTTCCAGGCCGCCTTCCGCTCGCGTCCCGTGTCTGTCTGACTAATGCGCCGCCTTTGTGTAAACAAGACTCACTGAGGATGTTACATCTGTTCACTTTGAAGTGTAACGTTGCCATAATTCTCTTGTTCTTTTTCTTGTGCGTTCAACTTTTCTTCCGTACGTTAATGTGTTTCTCTCATTGTGGCTGCATTTGTCATCTCTTCTTTTCCTTCCTACTTTCCTTGATTACTTGCCACAGTCTGAGTCTGGTCATAGGTTCCACATGAAGCTTTCTAAATATACACAATGTCTGTTATTTTTCTCAGTCAGACTAACACATCCACACACTCCCAGTATATTAACTCCCAATACTGTACTTCCCTAAAGTCCTCTCTCTAAACCTGAGATCCTGACCTCCACTCTTCCCACATTCCTTTCATGCCGCTGTAATGGAAGCAGCCTCCCAGCTTCTCTCCCTCCAGGTTTCCAGGATGAAATAGGATGATTAAGCAAAGATGAAAACACTGAGTGTCTCCTCCCCTGCTGCGATGGATGCTCTCCATGTTTTTAGGGCCTAGGCTGAGCGGGTCTGAGAGAGGGCAAGGGTCAAACCTGGGGGGGGGTAAAGGTCCGGCTCGGGGGCCGATCGTCTCCACTGGGTCTGATGGTGGAGTTAATTGGAGAGAAAACAGTGGGAGGTGCCAATGAATAAACCCTCTCAGAGAGGCTGCCAGCAGGGCAAGGCGACATTCCCCTGTTCACTTCAAGGTTATGCACACACACACACACACACACACACACACACACACACACACACACACACACACACACACACACACACACACACACACACACGCACAGCTGCTGCTGAGGCTGAAGGGACGAGGCTGCTCCGCTATTGTTTGCACAGAAATCACGAGATTAGCTCCAGCGTGACGCGGTTCTTTTGAGAGTAATTTGATGAAGACGCCGCTGAAAATGCAGATGAAGGAGCGACGACGACTCATACGCGAATTCACATAATGTGTAGCAACTTGTTCTGCTCTCCTGCCTTTCGGATGCCTTTGCCGGTGTATAAATCACTCGGCTTCAAGGACGCAGCGCTGGGACCCCTAACTGGGATCTTTCACATCCACCATCTGGACGCAGAAAAGCAGAGTGCTGACCAGCGGTCCTGCTCTCGTTCTGTGCCCCAGGACGGGCTGCGAGACGGGGGGAGGGTGGACGGAGGAAACCGAATCAGCCCGACGGCTGTTTAGCGTCGCTGGACTTCACGGAACGCCGTCTCGGAGACGAACGGGAGTCAAAAAGAGCCGGAATGAGAGCACGGGAAGAGACGGAACGAGGAGCGAGAGAAGCTGTCAGTGTCTCTGCTCATCCAGAACTGCTCCAAGTATTAATTCACACGCTCCCTCGCTCCCCCTTTCCTCCTCGCTCGCCCTCCTCCGGAGACCGTGGTCCTCTATCATTCAACTTGGTTTCACACTCCAGGACCCAATATCAAAGTAGATATGAAGCGAAATGAGAAACACGGGATTGTCTTTCCACAGACAATTGTGTCCACCACAGTTATTTGCGTCACGCCAACCCCGGGTGTAAACGTAAGCGCGCCCGCGTCCCCCTGTGCCGCTCTGTCTTCCTGCCCGCCGCGGCTCCGTCAGGCGAGGAGCGTCTTAGAGGGGCAGCAGCCTCCCTCCACGTCTGAGGCGCTTTGCTGCCCTTCAGGCCGCCTCACCGGCACCTGCGGGGTCAGGACCTCACTGTCAGCATCCAGATGTGCAGACACACACACACACACACACACACACACACACAGACACACACACACACACACACACACACACACACACACGCACGCACGCACGCACGCACACACAGGCATCGCATTTGTATGAAAGCAAACGTGGCCCCCACTACATGATGGCGACATTTGTATTACTGAGTCGCTCTCGTTCGCGCGGCTTGTGTTGATTCAGCGCCGATAAAAGGCTCTGGACAGAGCAGGACTGGTGACTAATAGTCCAGCAGGATCTGTGGTTCAATTACCGTGTGGGGCAGCTCGCCTCTGTCCCTGGGCCAGATGCTTCACTGGAATAGCTTCAGTAAACACACACACACACACACACACACACACACACACACACACACACACACACACACACACACACACACACACACACACACACACACACACACCAGACACACACACAGCCTTTATAAATGCGATGTCGCTGACTAAAGGATATCAGCGCTGATACATTTTTCTCCCTGTTTTTTTTTTTTTTTCTTAAAGATATGTCCAAAGGAAACGTATTGGAAGATTGGATATTGGCACTATCTAAATGAATGTTTTCAGGCCCTGGGGAGACGAGGCTCGCTGCACCGTCTGGGTTTTCTAAAAAATCTAGGGGACAGCTGATGAAAAGCTTGGCTGAAGCAGTTTATCCACGATGAGTGAGAGAACACAGGAAATGAACAGTGACCTATAAAGATCTGATTCTAGTGCTGCCTCTCATTTCACGGCCGCTACCGGAGGTGGGAATCTTAATCAGTTTTAGCTGAATTTACAGTTTCGCCGGCTGGCATCCGGCCGTTTCCGAGTTTAAAACTTTTAATGTGCATCTCGAGCAAACAAGCACGACTTAGTCAACGCCGTGTTCTGTTTGAGCGCGGCCTCAGTTTGGACCACGTGTGCTTTAAAAGAGGCGCAACAACAAATCCAGCGGAGCCCTGGCTTTAAAACACGGATGAAACAAAAGCACCACGACCGATCCACACAGTCTTACAATGACAGGAGTAAACTGACTCACACACACACGCACGCACACACACACACACACACACACACACGCACGGTGTAAACACAAGATGGGCCTAAAGACCTGGCGCGCTTCCAGAGCAGATGGGTGGGTGGGGGTTGCAGGAGAGCGTCAATCTGTCATTTCTAACAAGCCAGGAGACTTGGAGCCAGGGCAGGTCATAGACACAGGACACACACACACACACACACACACACACACACACACACACACACACACACGCTCCGTCCTTATGCAGGCATCACATTCCAACTGTGGCATTCCTGCTAATTAGAACACAAATTAATGATCCAAGCAAGTGAGGCAGGCTGACTCTCCCTCCCTCTCGTCAACGTTTAGCCTTCCTCCTGGATGCATCCTCCTCGTCATCGGCTTTCTCCTTCCTGTCCCTCCTGTCCTTTTTGTCTTTGCTTTGCCTTTTTGGAAAATCCTTTCTCTTTGCATTTCCAAACACCGTTTCTCATTCACACCGTCATCGTGACTATGGGACTGAACGTGTAGACGTCTAATTAGCATCACTGTGAAATTGTCAGTGCGTATAGCGACTTGGAAACTCCAGAGTGCATCTCACAGAGCGAGCGGTGGCAGAACGGCATGAAACAAATTCCTTGTTCTGTGATTGTATCTGTTGTTCTTTCAGGAGGAGCGGCGATAAATTCTGGAGCAAAGTCACCGGAAACAACAACAACAACGACGACAACGACAACAACGACCGCAACACCGACAAACTCAATCTGGCAGCGTTCCTCGGCGTTCCAGGACACCTTGCACACGATGCATCAGCGGCGGGCCGACCTTGAGCGCCAGGCATTAAGGTCAGAAAGCATCATTAGTCCTGCTCCCCCACTGAAAGGCTAAGAATAGGAAGAGCACCGTAATCATTCACCCCTCATCCCCGTGTAGCTTTCTGCCACTTCCTCCTGATGCGCGTTTACTGTATTTGATGGAGTAAAAGGGTCAAATAAAGAAAAAGGTGTAAATGAGGCAGTAAATGAGCAGGTTCAAACTAAGCATCATCGCAGTGTGAGACTTGCTGTTTCTTTCTCATCTCGTCTGATTTGCTGCCGTACAAAATGTAACATATATTTAACGCCTCTCTTTCGGATGCAGTGCCTTTAAACCCAAGGAATCGCCCTCTTCTGCCTCCTCCGGATGGAAATCCACACATTTCCCGGCCTCCACCTGCCATGTTGATACGTTTACTGTACATGCCACGTCTTGTTTCTCCACTTTAGTAAAATATAAATAATAAAAGCACCGACGAAAACACGCGCGGCCCTGGTTGGAGGAAGGTGGACTGGAAAATAACACTTAATGTGACAAGGAACGAACGTGTTCTTTGAAACACATACAAATCACCTGCCGTTAACAGCTCACATCCTCCGTCTCCCTCCACTCGGTGCCTGTCGAGGCTCACAATCAATAGCTTTCACTGCTAAGCCACTCTGCAATAATAAAGGCATTACACACAGGAAAAAATAACAGCAAACCTTATTAAATATGGAGAGACGGTCTCCTCCACTCCGCGTCTTTCAGCATGTTGTGGCCTCCGTTGGACAGATCGCAGTACTTGTCTTGATCCCTAAATGTTCTGGGATGATCAACAGGCTCAGGATCGGGATCAGTGTGGAGGGTTACAGGTAGAGCTTAGCATTCCGCTCACCTCGCTCACCAGCCATGTATATTTCACAACGTTGTCTCATATCCAGTCTGTGGCTCAGCGGAGCACTCATCTTTATTTCATTTTGTGGCATTTCTTAATTTTAGCTGCCATTTTCTTTGGTTTCCTCCTCCCCCTCTTTAACTTGCTCCATCCTTCCTGACAACCCCATCTGCTTACTGAATCAGTAACGACATTACGCATCTTCCACCCGCAAGTTGCTCTACGACTCTCATTCCTGCCTTTGATGCACCAACTCAGGAAAAGGGAAATATTCACATTATGTGTATCCATATTTCATTCTGTTTGTAAGCATCCACAAACTGGACACCGAGACAGCCCTTAAAACACACAATGTTATGTTATTATTAAAAGGTAAGGGTCAGTCCAAACAAGAACATATCTGGGATGAGGTTAATTTTGTTTTGATTTGAAAATGTTTCAACAGAAAACTTGTCTTTCAACCCTTATATTTAATGAAGTTGAAATAAACAATGTCTATTAATATATATGATAAATTTGTCTACAAGAAATTGTCTAAAACTGTTATTTATCTATTTGCATATCTGGATACCACAGAAGATTAGAACCAAATGCTCTCTGCCAATTGTAGGATATGTTGAATAATATATTTTAAAGTAATACTATTCTATTATAATATTCTTACTGCTGAGATGCAGTAGCACAGTAATACTTCAGATACTGTACGTTCTGTAGTAATGGGATCCATGCACTGGAGTCTTACACACTCATCATGCAGTATCTCCACCGTATTTTCCTTGCACAGTTCTTCTCATTACAGTTTGTTCGGTCTCAGAGGGACAATTAACCCATGAACATAACAATCCAAACACAATGAGTATTAGCTTTGCTAATACGCCCTTAAGTCAATACAGCCAGCAGCTCACTCTGTGTTTGCCTGATTTGTTTGTGGTCTTAGTAAGGCTTTTCACAGCCCCTATCAATGATGCCTAATAGCTGGTTATTGGAAGCTAAACTGAATACTCATACTCCTATTTCCCAAATTATTTAAAAATCCACATAGTCAGTTTTATTTGAAAGTGAAGCTGAAACTAATTTCTACAAACTGCAGCAACTGAACATCCAAAAATGATGTCTGAAGAAATCTGCTAAATAAAAGACATTAGACATTTTTTAACATAATAAAAAAGTACCTTAGATGTTTTTATGTACAGTAATGGGCTGTACTTTATTGAACAAGAAGCTCTTGCACAGTAATTCGTTAAACAAGTTGGGCCAAAATTTATTTATTTATGAAAATCTACCATTCATCTGATTTCCTGTTTCTGGAGAGCGTCTTTGTGTGCTGTGGAGTTAATGTTCTTACATTAGCTTTCAGGCTACGCTATTTTACACCTTTTTTCTTGATTAAATGTAAAAAGAAAAGAAGATCAATTTTAAGAGTGCAGCACAAACCCTGTGTTACATACACAGGAAAACAGACTTAAAGGATTGACATCTCTTTCAGCCGGATCTATAAAACAAGTATAAAATTATTGGGCGACAGAATGTAATCACTACAACCCTGGAAATGTGAGTGGAAAGGAGACACTGGGGTTTGAGATCTCAATAAAGAAAAAGAATGAAATCATTAACTAAACCATTTGGCAACAGAATCTAATCTTTGCTACATCAGATGTGGTAAATGAAAATGGGAGGGTGGGTAGATATCGCAACAAAGAACATTTGTTATCACAGATGAAAATCAATTCTAACCAAAATAGAACTCTTTGTGGGGGCAATGTGCATGAAGACGGAGGTGCTGAGGTGCAGGGGTGTCATAGGAGGGTACAGAAATGCTAATGTGGTCTGAAACATACATATTAATAAAGACGTTTAAAAAAAATGGCAACGATCGTGAATCTGATATAAAATGCAGGAAAATAGGGAGGTATGAGAGTTATTGAACTGATATGAGACTCAGGGGCTTGTTCAAAACACTGACCTCAGATTAAGCATCTGCAAAAACATCCGACATCTGAGAAAATTACAAATAAAAAAACAACACAAACAGCAGCGTAGATTTGCAAAAGTCTTTTTTAATCTCTATTTCATGGATATGGCAAAGCCCAAATGATGCACCACCAGTTCAATACAAATTGCTCTGCTTGATGAGATGTGTAAGCCGCGATAAACCTTGAGCCAAACACTTACGTGAGGGCGAAATTTGTGGACACATCATTTTTTCTATTGCTTTAAGGTCAAGTCTTCAGGTTGATCGCAAGAATGATGGTCGGCGAGTAAACGACGCCATAAATTAAGTGCGTGTCACTCTGAAACGAGGCTTCGCTCGCTCAAGGTCCGGACTGCTGCACAGGTAAACATAGACTAGCATGTTTTTGAAACCTTTTGGGGGGTGTATTTTACAAGGCAACGGGACAGTCAATCTCGCGCTGATATCTTTTTAATCTCTTTCCCTCTGTCCTTCTGTGTGCATGTGTTTGATTTATGTAGCCCAGCAGGCCATCAAGACACACCGCCAGCCTCTCAATACGCCGCCGTCTGATGAAGCGAGACACCAGATCACACTGGCCTCCTTATCTGCACTACAAGAAAACACCCCACCACACGGAGCGGCGCAGAAAAAGTAGAAAGGAAATTAATACGGGAGAAGTTGGTGGAAACATAGGAGAGCGGGAGAGAGAGAGCTTCAGGAGGAACGGGCTACGTTGAGCTGCTGTTTAACCACTGCAATGTTAAAAGGCAGTGGTGCTTATGTGAAACTGATGATGATGTGGAGGACTGTGGACGTCTTCATCCATTGGCTCCTACTAAGAGCCAATCAGCTGACCTCTACATGACTGTCATGCTCAGTGTAGACACACTTTGAGCATGATGATATCTAGATATTTAGAAATGTGAACTTTTCTGGCTACCATAGTTTAGAAATCATGTACTGTAAACTATATCTGCTAATTAAAGAAAAATGTAGACAAATTAAATAAAACATTTTTGACAATGTAGCTAGGAGACGAATAAAAAAGGAAGCAGCATGGGTTGAACCTGAGGATCAGCAGCATTTTGTTGCTGCCAAAGCTGAAGCAGAGAATGAGAGGAACGGTGCAGCCATCACAGGACGTCCACCTGGATGACCGGGCCTGCAAATGAACCCGGCTCACTCAGGCGGCGGCTGTCCTCGCCTCTCAAACTGGAGTTAGTCGAACCTCATGCATTCATTCATGCAACGCATTTCGGTCCAGCAGACGCGCGTCTAAGGTCACACCGGCGCCTCTGCCCAAAGGCCCAAAGATCAGCGTTCCCGGCCCGGTCCTCCGGGGACAACGCCGGTTTCCGGCAGCTCTGCAGCGCCCGCGCTCCTCTCGGGTCCACGCGCCGACGCGCTGCCCTCTGCAGCCCGACGTCCAGCCTCGCACCAGCGCAGCATATGTGTCTGTCCCCGTCTGCCACCTCCCGCCCTCGTTCTCTGCAGACGCCGCGTTATGTCACCGTCACTGGCGGGTCGAGTTGCCGCGGGCGTGTGGAGGCCTGGACCAAGCGTTCCAGCAAATCTGATGCCTTGGGAAACCAGTTTTCTGATCAAGACCCCGCTATGAAGCAGTTTAATCCAGTGGGTTCATTCATCTCCATCCTTATTTGATGCCCGGTTCTTATTTACTGTACTATACGATGCTATCATCGCTTCATTCCGATGAGTCAGCAGCGGCGGCCGTGGATCTCTGCTGTCAGTCAGATGTGTTTATGCATCGTTCTTATGTCAACAGGTGGGTGTGAGGCCCCTTCATGGCCGGACGGCTGCCGTTAGTTATAACGGATTCAGCCGCGAAATAATAAAATAATAATAATTCACGCGGCAGCGAGACCCGTGAGCGAGCGCACGTGTGTGAGCGGCGCCCGGCACGAGGAGCACGGCGAACGCGTGAGGTGGTTCTTCTGCCGCGAGTTCAGCCCCCACCCCCCCCCGTCCTCAGCCCTGACCTACACTGGCTCCCCAGCACCTTCCTTTGGGCCAACTTGGACCGAGTTGAAGGCGGCAGCGTCTACCCTCACATGCCTCCACACGCGCCACTCATTCTCTCATGCCATCAGTCTCCCCGACACCCCCTCCGCTTCTCCATTGCATGGGCTAATTAACTAAAAATCAAGCAGAGACTTTATATAATTCATCAGCGAGAACTGCCATGTCTTGATCCAGAAACACCCTGAGAGAAACATGGCGACTGAAGCCAGAAACCACCAGGAGAAGAAAAAAAAAACGCAAAATAAAACGCAAATCTTCGTCTCCATCGGCACAAGCTTATCAGAGAAGCTCACGCTATGAAATTCTTCTCACATATTTTATTTCTTCAAGGCCTACATTTTAATCAGAAACACTGGCAAAGTAATTGCAGGCCCAGCGTGGCCAGTACGGAGAGTGGCGGTGGAGACGAGAGGAGCAGAGTGAGGGATAGAGGCTCGATTGTGAGGGTTTTGACAGGCAGGTGTCGGGTGAGAAAGGTGTAAGATGAAAGCGAGCGCCAGAGAAAGACAAGGAGATAGAGCGAGAGAGGTGCGAGGGTTCTGTGCCCGAGCGCTCGGGTTCAGCTGAAATCTCCTGACCGCCGTCCATTAGGCTCCAGTCTGAGAACAGCACAACAATATGTACAGGCAACACAACGTACGGGCAGATTGCGTTGCCCTGATCTCAATCGAGCGACATGTGCCGCTCCTGAAGATCCCGGAAACGCTAACAACGCTGTTACTGCGCGTCTCGACGACGTCTGGCGGAATTTGTGCAAGAGCTTTCGTTTCACTTCCAACCGGGTCACCGTTCTAGATGCGTTATAGATTTCTTTCTTCTCCTCTTCCTCAGTTCACCAATAAATCCGACGCGTGTCTGAATTAATGCATTACAAGCCGTGCTGGAGATATTAAAAAAAAAAAAAAAGATAAGAAGCGACTCCTCCTTCACGGCCCGTCTGTGGCAGGGTCCTCACGCTGAGCTGACCCTGAGCGCTCGCTGCCGTCTGCACCGTGAGTTATGGTGTTTGGATTACGCTTTGATATTCCATTACATGCACAAAATCCTTTTCTATATATCTCCCCCAGGTGTGTAACTATTAGTCATCGGGTGCTGCTGTGATAATTCACGGCTGTCTAACTATGTGCGCTCGCATGCAACACACACACACACACACACACACACACACACACACACACACACACACACACACACACACACACACATACACACACACACTCCGGCGTTGCCTCCACAATTAAATGCTCCGTTTGAGCCGGAGTTCACTTCACACGCTTGTCTCTCGCACCAGTAAACGCACGTGAACGCATCCGATCGCACGCGGCCGCGTCAAATAGCGGAACGTATGAAGCGCGGCGTGTTTCCTCTGCGGGGGGCGGGGGCACCACGTTGACCGCGGGCCATGTCTGGCGGAACCCGCCGAGAGCTGGGCCGCTCATCATGCATGTATGAAACAAACACAGCGCCCGTCATCGGGAGCCAAGAGTCCCCTCTGATGTGAGCTATTTCCAAAGCTCGGCTTCGCTCCTCGCAGCCAGGAAAGGGGGAGAGAGAGGGGGAGACATTAGCGCTGCGCTCACGCCGGGGGGACGACGGGGGACGCTCGAAGTGGAGCAAAACCAATAAAGCGATTCAAAGTAGGGCTGACCACTTAGCACCCAGAACCTCCGTCTGCTGCTTTATTCATTAAGCCCAGCAAACCAGGACGCAAACATCAAAACCCTGGTGGAGGTTCTGCAAACAAACAGCAAAGAAATGACTGAACTGGACAAACAGAAATCACAGAGTCAGGAGGAAAACGTCTAGAATTATACTGTAGCACAGTTGAGCTTCTACTGCAACTCACTCACTAACCACCGGCAGCAGGTCTAGAAACAATGCAAACAGTATAATACAGTATGTGCTGCCGTTGTGAGGTAAATAAGGAATCAGATTGTACAACATGTATCTAGTGTAAATCACAGCAGAGTCTCTGTACTCCAACCTCCCAGTAATAGATGTATAACAGGGAAACTATTTGTGCTCCGTCCTCGTCATGACAACGCTGAACAATTAGGTGGTAATGTGCAGCATATTCCCTCATTTTACTCCTGGTTATAGACTTTTTGTGTGTGCAAGTGCTTGTGGATCATTTCATCACGTCTCCATTCACCGCGTGCTCGTCTGTGTCACACACGGCTTTATAACCGACACATTACAGGAAATATTTTCAAATTGATTTCTTTTCAGGCGTTATCGTCTCGGCAGACATTCCCTTTTCAAAACCACCTCCCCCCTCCTGCACGCACACACACACACACACACACACACACACACACACACACACACACACACACACACACACACACACACACACACACACACACACACACACACACACACACACACATCTCCTCTCCGGAAGCAATTTTCCACGATAGCTCCATAAGGCCGGGCGAATCGCACGCGGCGCTATTGTAATATCGGTAGGTGGGGATGCATTAAAATGCAGCCGGTGTGTTCTGCAGTGTGGGTAGAGCTCAGTTCGAGACAGATCAGGTGCGGTTATCTTGACCTAGACCTCCATATGTGCTTTGCCTGCTCTGCCCTCGTCCTCCTTCCCTTTGCTTGAGTAGAGAGGAGACAGAAAGAGGAGGAGAGCAAACAGAGGAAAACACGGAACTTAAATCAGTGCGAGGTAAAATTACAGAACAAAAGTCTGGCAGAAACTGCCTCCACTGAGCTTCACTGAGGACGGATGGAGACGTCACTGATCGTATGCTTAGGTTCCAAACCTTCACTGCCTCTCACCACTGGTGCGAGCAGGGAGCAGCTCCACTGGGACCAGCTGGGTCTGGCTCAAGGACACTGTGTTGATGCTGATGCTCTGCATTTGTCCCAGCCCGGTTTGTTCCCGTCAGGCCTGACTATTCCTCTCCACTGTCAAATACACATTTTATAATGTATACAGTAGTTGTACAGTACTTGTCAGAGTAATGTCTGATCAAAGGCACAACCTGTAAGTTCTTTCTTGACATACAGTATTAACATGGTGGAAAGTGTGAGAGAAGTGAGAGAAAAACTGAACAGAACGGCGGAGCTGGATTTGTTTTTACAATTTTTTGGGTTGGTGAGTTCCAGGGCGGGGGCAGAAAGGCAGTTCAGTGATGCACTGGAGCCGACCCCCCCCCCCATAACACGGGAACTTCCGAAAACCCCATTCAACGTCCCACCGAGCTTTCCGTCGTCATTTCAGCCTAAAGCTCCGTCTTTGGACGTGTTGTGTTGAGATGAGCACACAAGTGGCAGTGATGGGTCCTCACCCGCCCCTGGCACCGGACTGTGGACCGACCCAGGACAACCCACTCCTCCACACAACTTAACTTTAACACTATTAATGCGAAAATTCAAACGTTGTGCCATTGTATCAACGTGATTCAAGTTTGCGTGTGACCTGTTTATATTCAGACGTCGAGTGCTTCATTTTTGTTGCCCGGCTCTGTTTTTCTCCAGTGATGAAGAAAATTTTAATTAAGCCATTAAACACAGGAAATTATTGAACGAAAGCCAATGGCACCGCATGATGTTGTGTCTGCACACTGTCATGTTGCTACAAGCTGTCGCCACCTAAAATGCACTGTGCTCACCAGTTTACATTAACTCCAGCTCTCTGGAACATCACTGGAGCCCACATGAGACGGGAAACGGGGCATTACATTCAAGTTGTCTGCTTCTGTTTCTCTGACATCCATGTTTTTCTTCCCGACATAAAAGCATCAACCAATTGCCAGGCTTATTTGCAGTTATGTGAAAGCCCACCATCTGGCATTCACAGTCTAGTCAATCCAAACCAAAGAGACTGACAGCCGGAGGCTAGTTTGTAAAATTAAACAGAGAAATTTACTCGATTTCATACAAAGTTCTGTATTTTCAGTAGACATTTGTGCAGTAAATATGAAAATCAACCGAGACATGGCACGCGCGCTGAGCAAACGCTTCATCAGACAATAAAAGCACTTTAACAGGGAGTATTTAAAGGTGGCAGTGACGGTTGGTGAGTTTATCCACTACAGCGTTTTATAGACTATGGAATGAATAAAACTCAACTGTACAGATACTTACGGCCCTCAGATCAAATACTAAACTATCCTTATAGTGGTGATTCTTTAACTTTTCCTTTTTCTTATTATTTACCACAAACTTTAATGTGCATGAATGCATTAGAGCGAATGCATTTGATAACTGTGCCACTTTCAACGCGCTTTCTCTGGTTTGTGCCGAGGTCCAATGCCAAAGTTTCTGGCACAGATGATGAGCAGAAGTTCACAGGTTGTGATGAATTTCAAGCGGTGATGATCATCGCGGAGCCCGGCATCCAGCACGCAGCAGTCACGAAGAAGAAGAGTCAACAAGTACTGACTCTGAATGAGACTGATTTTCACGTACATGTATTTAAGGGATGAATGTAGAACTTCAGGTCATATGTTGAGAAACACTGTCCCCTCAATAAGATGAAAATCGCACATTTTGAATGCGCATATCACACGCTGTGCATTAATACTTTAAGCTGATTGGTGGTTTGGCCTATGCGGCTGATATCAAACAGTATGAGAGAAGCACTGGCTCTGAAATTCAGGATTTTATTTTGGCAACAATGACAAGACATGAAAAATGTCACATACTGTAGGAAGGTCTGAATTAGTTAAGTCACACTTAGCATGACTTTTCACCATTAAAAAAACAGTGTAATGGCTGCTATTACTCCACCATAGGAGTAACACAGGAAATAACTTTGGTGCAAAACATATAAAATATGTTTATTTTTCGTGTTTAAGTACAAATGTAAAGCACTTGCACTACATTTGGAAATTGTACATGAAAATATTGGATTTTTTTTACTTTAAGAAATACATTTGCTGAAAAAAAATCTTTGTTTTGAACGTAAACACATGTACGGTGTTGACTCTCCAACCTGTTCATCAAACAAACGTTCATAGACGATGCACTGCTGTTCCAGCCTTTTTATCACTACATATTCTTGCACTTGTAGAACAGTGTTGACATTATGAAGCATGTATTAAACACACCTTTAAGGTTTTATCCAGTTCAAACACCCTAATGCTATTTTATGCCATAGGTGTGTTATCTGTGCGATGGGAGCTCCATCACCTGAACAGCCCCGTACAAAAGCAGCGCTCACGTGCGTTTAAAGGCGTTTTATTTCACATTAGTCAAAATACGTGACATCTTCATACGTTTGAATTAAATCTACAAATTCCCTGAGGCCAACGCAAAGCCTGAGGTGGAACCATTCACAGCACCAACCACGTGAGGACTCATTTTTAAAATAATGGGTTGTCAAAAAATGGGCCATAGGGCTGTCGAAAGGGGAGAAAACAAATTAAATAAAAATGGATTGTTGCTTAACCTTAAGCAAACCGTGTTAGAATCCATTAAAAGACTGCATGAATCTGTGCCACTTTTTTATTAGGTTGAATAATGCTTTGATCTCTGGGCGCAATTTCCAACGCAGCAGATATAGCTGTAATTTGATTGCTTCTGTCACCGCGACTCCACAGATTACAAATCTAATCGGTTTGTGAACAGAGAGTATAATTTGCGCAGATTACAGTCCGGCAGTGGCTGGAAAACGTCTGACGGCGAGGATGATCCACAGACGAGAGCGTGGGAGGAAAACCACCGAGCACCTGGTTTAATCCGTGGCTGAAAAAATAAAAATTGAACAGTCCTGCTGTTCTGATGGTGCAGACTTACCTCCACGATATATGTGAGTAAGTGGGCACGAACGTCAGGCACAGAAACACCTTGGACTTTGTTTCTCACTCACATTTTACTGTGACACACAGAGGGGATTGAAATGCAAAGCTGTACAGAATATATAATATATAATTGCAAAGAAGGTAGGACTATGTATAATGAAATTAAAGAGACTGAGTTGCTGTAACATCCCTGGGGTATAGAGCTACAGTGGTTGTTTTATAGGGGGAGATAAGAGGATTTTGTCAGGTTGAGATGCCGGCTAATGCTATTGTTCCTACTGGGAGCATAAAACAGCAAAGAAGCTTTTCACACATCTCCCCTCCTTTTGTAGTGCTGTTACTGTAGATATCATTTCAAAGTACAAGGTGGAAAAAATATATAATATTGCAGCATTAGACATCATGCACTGGGAGCGTAATTTGCTTTACTCTCTCTCTCTCTTTTTTTTTTAAATACAGACGTATGATCCCACCCACCAAATGTTCTAATCCCAGCGTGTTAAATAAATCCACTTTTTAGAAGGTATTTTCAAAAATAATCAATAGAAACATACGCAAACTTTTTATAAGGAAAATATGAATAATTATGAGGATTAGTGTCCTTTTCATACAGTACGTGGTCTGTTCGGCTCCTTTGCAGACACTCACTTACACACTTGTAAGTGTTCTTTAACAGGCCTCTAAGTAACTACAGATAATGGTCCTTCTTCAAAGAGACCACCAGATTAAGTTAGAGATGGTTAATGTTACCCTCTCTCTCCTCCTCTCTACTTTCTCCTGCTGCAGTTTCCTCTCCGTTTCCTGAGTTCATCACCTGTCTCCACTTCTTCACTGCCTTCTTTACCTCTTCACTTCCTAATCCCTCAAGATAATCGCGCTTCCAAGGATGTCGCTTGTCATTTTATCTTTGTCAAATCATACATATAGTCCTCAGAAACGACCCCAGCCCCCCTCCTCCCCACCCGCACACCTCTCAAAGAACACTGATGATGTCATACCGAGCTGATCCTAATTCCTAAACCCCAGTTGCACTTTCACTCTGCAGGAGAAATGATTTGCATTCCATTTTCAAAAGAAGCGTAGCTGTTATTACCCGTCTCAATGCAACATAACCCCAATATGCAGGGAAGCAGCAGATCGCACACAGCCACCACCATCGCTGCCTTTTGCATTCGGAGAGAAGGCTGGCTACCGTGGGCCACAGAGCGACTCTATTAGCAGTGGAGACTCGCTCCCTCACTTCTTGTTTGTCACTTGAATCAAATGATATGCTTCTTATAATAAAAATTGGTTTACACCTCAGGGCTACTTTTTAGAACTTGTGGGGGGAAAAAAAGCTGATTCAAAGCCCAGGGATTAGGGATTTATTATTTTTATTTTTTCCCCATTTTTTAAAACTCAGTACGTTGAATGCATGGCTTTTAATGAGAATCAGTGGGGTGAAGGGAACGATATTGAAAAGCAGCAGAAGAGGAAAAAAATAGGACTGAGGTAGAGGTGAGGAAGCAGGAGCAGCAGAGAAGCGGTGAAAGGTCATGTTTTTATTCTCTTTCATTTCTTGTGAGGGCGGACACGAGTACAGAGAGTGAGTATCTGCTGGGCAGAGACACTGCTGCATTGTGTTCTACATTGTTACGTTGTGGGGCTCCACACACAATATGTACAGACTTACTATTAGTGCAAAGCAACCGGGAAATCACCCTTACACAATGCGCAAAGCGCCAAAGAGAAGTGAGCGCGCACGTACACGCACGCAACACACTTATCCTCGCATAATGAGGCGCTGCAGCCACCGAACCAGGCGCACAAACTCTGGCACAGCGATGCCGAGATAATAAAACAAGCCACGGGCGTGTTTAACTTCTGAAGAAAAATTAGAGGAAGTCGCTGGGAGCCCACGGAGATAAATAGATAAGGAGGGATGCAGAACTGGGAGCAAGGGGGGAAGCGCGCAAGACGGCAGGAGTCTGCGCGTTTGGAGAGCGAAAGGTAAAAGTCGCGCACAGATGGAGCGGAATGTGCCAAATAGCGCATTTCACTGCGTGTTTACAGTCTGAGTCACATGAAGAGGCTGGGTGGAGGTAAGGATTCAACTTTGAACGAAGTTCCAGCAAGTTGTGAAAATGTGCATACGCAGATTATTTATACTATAGCACCATAGAAAATGCAGCAAGACGAAGTGTGAATATGATATTAAAGAATCATTTATAAGGCAATAAAAGCTTTTGATACCAATCACACACGCATGTCTGAAGGTGGACAAGGGAAGGGGCGCAAACGCAGCGTCCAATTATGTTTTTTTTTATTTTTCGTGATAATGATCTAATGTTTAACTCACCTTGTGTAGGATCCACTGGCCGAGGACAACTAGGCTCCAACCGAGAAGCTGCATGTCACCTTCCTTATGGCGGACCACCCCGAAAAACTACAAGTCTCCCCGGCTGAGCATAAAAATACACACGGCACAATCCAGGCAATCCCAAGCAGGCGTCGGGTCAAGGTGTGGGAGAAGCAGACACGCCTAAAGTTGAGTGCCGGTTCGGTCAGTGTCACTGAGGCTTCTGCGGAGAAAACTTTGAGCGGCGGCGTCAGTTTCCCCGATCCGCCTCATGTGGCACGTCCATGCGGCGCGTCTCCGCTCATGCTGGGGATGCGCTGGAAGTTTGCGCGGAGGCGAAGTCAGTGTGGAAGCTGGAGGCAGCGGAGGAATCTAGTGAAGATCACCAGAGCTTCCAGTGTTATGGCAAACTGACTGGTTGATTTGGAGGAGCGAGATCTCCCGCTCACCTCATCCGTTCCCTCTCTCTCTCTCTCTCTCTCTCTCTCTCTCTCTCTCTCTTTCTCTCAGCGAGTCTCCACGAGCGCGTCACGGCGCACAGCATCTCTCGTTTATTGGCAACCACAGCGTTCACAACTGCATGTAGGTTATTTGTCACGAGGGCATCGAGATGATTAAGCAAATATTTACACTCGATTTAAGTCACAGTCGATCTCTTCAGTAGAATTTTAAATATAAAAATCCTTATCGTGACAAACGTTTACAAATGAAGCACATCAATTGAGTTTACAGTTTTCTTTTTTAACATCATCAAATTCAGTTTCAATTATTGTAAAATCCTGAATATTAATAAACACAACATGTAAACTGGACATTTAGTTTCCTTTCTTCAGTGCAGGAAACACAGAAAGAAAAAGCAACAAGGCTGTTCTGAGCAGTGGACAGTAACACGTGACTTAAAGCACACACACACACACACACACACACACACACACACACACACACACACACACACACACACACTGGCCTCAGCAAACAGACAACGACCATTGCCCTGCACAGATACAGAAACACACACACACGCCTGTTTTGTTCAAGTGGCTGCGTGTGGCGGAGGCCAACGACCCAGCCAGCCAGTCTATAAACCCCCCCCCCCCCATTAAAAAAACCCAAACACAAACAGTTTTGAAATATTAATGTTGCATGGATGTACTGGGACGTGGCCTCACGTCTCTCCCTCATGGCCAGGCCCAGCTGCTGCCTGCCTCACAGTGCCACCTTTAAAATGAGCTGATCTGGGTTGCACAGTGTTTGTGTGTGTGAAGACCAGCCTGTGTAGCTAGTAGTGTTATATAACGCCTGGTGCTCATTAATCCATGAGACTCACTGGGACCTCAGACCTTTATCTTCTGTCGTGCTGTGTTTTATCCGTCCTGTTAAATAAACAGCGTCGGCCTCGATCCCGAGACGCCGGACTGCACATCAAACTTCACCTTCTCCCTCAGTCATGGGAAGTTCCTGCTCTCCTTTGACGCGGCCTCATGCGTCCTGACAAGGCCGGCGCTCGGGACCGCGGGTCGGCCGAGAGTCCGGGGCTTATTGATGGGCTCGGCGGAGGTGTGGCACGGATGGAGAGCAGCGTCCGCGTACAATAAGCTGCTTTTTTACAGCGGCTGTAAAGATTTTTCAGCAGCAGCCTCTCACACACTCTCCGCCTGTGGCTCCGGGCGGACCTGGAGAACGACACAGCACTGCCTCCCTGCGAGGCAGCGGGTCACTGCATGCAGGGGTAAACGCTGTCAGCGAGCAGACCGGAGCAGGGGAGGGAGGGAGGGGGGGTGACAGGCGGGCACCTCAGGAATAATTACGGTAAATAAGCTCCACTAGACGCCGGGATGATCAAAATGTGATGCTGTGATGTGAGCGTCCGAAGGCTGAGCTGACGTTAGACCCAGTGTCTCCACCCGAGGGTCAAATGCAAAGATCAGCTCCTCAGGAAATTACTTTAAAGTCAGATATTGCACAATATTGTAGAGTAGTGCATGTTAGGCAATAAACTAATCATATCTGCATATATATATAGCAAATGTTTCATTGATTCCATTTAATTGAAATCTACTGACGAAGGCATCTTTGTAAAGAAGGTTCAAATTCTTTTATTTACCCTTAAACAAACACGTGATCTAAACATCTCAGGGTCTGATTCATTCTTGTAATTATTGTACAACGCAGACTAGCTTATCTGCCAGTCATACATTGGCCGTAAATCAGTGTCACGCCCGTTGCTTCATCTTCAGCAAAGCATGAAACCCTGTCCATCAAACGCAGCAGGTCTCAAAGAATGTGACCGTTTCCTCTTTCCATCACCGGCCTCCATTCAATCTGCTGGCTATGATTTGTATGGACACAGCACGCTCCGTCCTCCAGTTTCCCTTAATTTCCACCCCCCGCCCCATACTGTCGAAGACCTGCTAGTGTGAGTGCAATTTCTGATCCACATTGGAAGTGGCAGGTGAATTTCGCCCAGCTGCTCCCCTTCTCTGTTCCACTTAGCGGCGACGCCGCTGTTCAGAGTCGCTCGGTCGCTGCATGGTTAAAGTAAATGAATGAACATGCTCGGAGCCAGAGCGGAGCACATCTCCTTTCACAAATATCATCCTCACATTATTATTCCTCCTCGTATTCCTCCCCAAATGTCAGGAGTGTCATCCTTTTCCAAAGCGGCGCACTTAAAGGCTGCATGCGGTTTTTCACTGCCTTGTTTGCAAACAAATTAAAAGTAAGTCTCGTTAGCGACAGACTAAGTGCATTTACACATGTCCAGCCATTAACCAGCCTCGAGCGTTTTGATGGATTTGGCACAAAGCAGGTGGCGGAGGAGAAGGTGTGAGACGGGATAAGCGAGGAAGGGCAACAGTGTCAGCGTGACAGGGAGGGGAGAGGCAGGTAATAGAAGCAGGACTGGAAGCAAATGAGGGAACAGTAGGAAGAGAATGAGGAGGATGAATAAGAGGTGGAGGAGGAAATAAAGA